>NC_091456.1:161148494-161193494 GCF_027789765.1 Dendropsophus ebraccatus | reverse complement strand
AAGATTTTACCCTGTTCAATCCCCATTCAGAATCTAAGCTTGTGTGTAATAGGTTTCTATTATATGAAATGTGCCGTTTGTCTGCAGCACATCCTGACGCACACCCTGAGGCTATGTTCCCACTACGTAAGCTCCATAGTAATTACGGCCATTGTAACAATGGCCGTGATTAGTACGGAACTTACGTAGTGCTGCCTTCTGAGGAGTCCTGGCTGGAGTGTATACACATAGTATACACTCTGGCCGGGATCCCTAGCGGCGGCATAGAAGACTGACATGTCAGTTTTCTGTGGCAGTTATTCATTGAATAGCAGCCGCAGAAAACCCTTTCAGTGCACAGTGCCGCACGCTCAATTGTAAGCAGTGGGGATAATCTGATGCGGGCGTGCACGGATGCGCCCACATAAGAATTCACTCCTCTGACCTTCCCTTCCCTTCTGAGAAAGAGGTCACATGATTTCTGTCTCTTATGTTGCCATGCAACTTGTAACACCTCATCTGTAACTTCCCTCCGCAACTGACATCACACCAATCAGGGAGCACCTAGCTAAGCGTCAAGGAAGCAACAGAACAGTGACAGCCTCCTGAGCAGTATAGGGGAAAGGAGATACAGTTGTTTCATCTCTCTTTCAAATTTATCTGTGTAGATAGATAGATATTTTATTTACAGTATAATGCAAAAGCAGATTGAGCCATTGGTCGGCAGATACTACAAGATTAGATGGATACTTGGCAGTCGTCTCTGTGGTGCAATGAATGCTCGGAGATATAGTTTCCTGGCTTGTTGCCATGATGTAAAATTGGGATCATTGGTAAAAGTTTTAATCTGGGGCTAGGAGCAACATAGACAAGCGGAAAATGTGTCAAGTGATCAATGCTTTTTGTGCATTGTTTTGTTCCCCTCGATTTGTCAAACTTTGTTCTGATATATTTGCTATGGTTGTGGTGTGGGTATAAGGAAATATAATATGGATTAATTAGATTAATTTCACACACTTTTCTTCCTGTTCCATGCTACCTCAACTATAGGTAGGTTCCCTTTAATGTGCTTGTCCATCCTTGGTTGTCTCTATTAGCCAGAGGAAAATTACCAAAAAGAAAACTCACACTGACAGCTTCAACATAATTAAAGTCACCCATGCTGTGTAATGCTGGGGCAACACCGTGAAGACTTTGGCCTTACCACAGGTCAGTGTAAGGTGCCTAATGAAACCTATGATTTCCTGACATCTTTTGGGTTTCAATGTGACAACATTCACTTTCATTAGCTGCAACCCTGTGACAAACACTCAATAGGTCAAGATTTTAGGATGTCGCAAGGTAATTTTGTTAGTGCTTCCATAGAATCCGCATGAGAGAAATACTGACTTAAAAGGGTTGTCCAGGCGAACGTGAAGCTTACACTTGTTTACAGGCGTAAACCTTTATAAATGAGGCCAATGAGGCAAACAGGGGTTCCAGCATGCGTACACTAAGAAAAAAGCCACAATCTGCGCCTTTTACGTCGCATATGCCCAGGGGGCATCATCAATATATCTCCCCATAGCTTTTATATGTATTGGCTGAACCTGGTGATTTCTAATGTTCATGGTAGAGCCCTGACTTTTGATGTCAGGGAAGAGTTGGTTTGCCCATGGTGGATGGCAACTTTTTTGTTTTTCCCTCACACCCCATTCAGGAGTGCATGTACTCTATATGGGGATCAGAAGAGATGGCTGTCACCTGAACTTGCCTTTGTCCAACAGCTATCCAGTTAGTGAGAATTGGACTTAATCCCGGGATAGTTCAGTGGATTTGTGTTTGGCTGAAGAATAGATAGCAGAGGGTTGCTGGTAATGGTGTATATTCAGAGCAGAGACTGGTTACAAGTGGTGTGCCACAAAGGTCTGGGTCCAAAAGGGTCTGCTGTGGGTCCTGTTCTTTCTAATGTTTGTAAGTGATATAGGAGAAGGTTTGGTAGGTAAGGTTAGTGACATAGGGGAAGATTTGGTAGGTAAGGTTAGTGACATAGGGGAAGGTTTGGTAGGTAAGGATAGTGACATAGGGGAAGGTTTGGTAGGTAAGGATAGTGAAATAGGAGAAGGTTTGGTAGGTAAGGATAGTGACATAGAAGAAGGTTTGGTAGGTAAGGACATGTGGCCAAACAATGGAAACTGCAGTTTAATATTTCCAAATGTAAAATAATACACTTGGGGAGGAGGAGGAATCCTCTATCCGAGTATCATATTGGCAGTTGGAAAAGACTTCAGAAAAGAAGGATTTAGGGGTAGTGATTTCTGACAGCCTTAAACTGAGTCACCAGTGCAACCAGGTGGTAGGGAAAGAAAATCATATGCTGGGGTGCATAGCTAGAGGTATAACTAGTAGGAAGAGAGAGATTGTGATCCCGTTGTATAGAGTTCTAGTGACATCACATCTGGAATACTGTGTCTAGTTCTGGAGACCTCACCTACAAAAAGATATTGATAAAATAGAACTAAAATTGCAGAGTAGATAGACCAGGTGGTCTTATTCTGCCGACAATCTTCTATGTTTCTGTGAGGTGGTCCCTATATTTTGACCATGACTATTTCTACCACCAAGCCTCCTGCCACATTGTATATGCAGAAAGCATGTTGCCTGATTCAGTACATGTTTAGGTGGGATTAATTACAGGGAGGTTAGTGGTGACATATAAGACCATCCATCTGTATTTCCTACAATAAAGATTACCACAGCTACTAATAAGCCATTAAATGAATGAAGTGTTGATCTATTTTATAAAATGTCGCTGTGGTGAAAGAGTCCTCATTAAGCTAACAAGGGCAGAGAAGAAAAATGGCTGTGTAAAAAGCGCCAGCATGATATAACCGTATGCCTGTATCATTTCATAAATACACAAATCACAAGCGGGTTTGTTATAGCGGTAATCATCGAAAATCAACTCATTAATGAAGGTAATATCTGACTGAGCTTAATGACTTATTAGGTTTCATACACTGGCGACCATTGATAAGCTAAACTAGATCAGTTATCTGCAGACAGATTTTCATTTCGGCAACATGATTTCATTAATATTGTAAATATTTAATTATGAGGCGGGAAAATGAGTAAAGAGGCTCAAGGTGTCAGGAGAAGGAACCTGAAAGAATCCAATTAAGAGTCTCTTATGATAAAAAAAAACACCCGCTCCGCAGGCCAAACGGCCACCATCTTCCTTTGTGCCACAGCGATAGACAGGACTTTACCTCTGATGAAGCGTATACTGTATCTGTGGATCCAGCCTCCTAATGGAGCTAAAATGCACTTTTTTTTTTTTATACATGTCAAAACACATTGCAATGCGTTTCCAGTGCATTAGAGGACCAGGCTTATGAACTTGCTGCATGCAATGTGCCTTGTATTAACTAAGGCTAGGTGTACACCTGCGTTTGTCTCATTCATGAACAGATCTGTCCACATTAAAGGAGAAGACTGGAGATTTATAAAATATGGCAGCCGGCAGGGGGGAAATTTATTACAAGTACAAACTTTCCACTCCCTGTGCCCACCGTGAGCAAGACCAGTTGCAAGACCCCTGCCGGAAGGCATTTTCCCCCGAAGTTGTGATGGGGGAAAAGACCTGTCCCGTATGATGGACTGGTTGCTCAGCCAATCAGTGACTGGAGTGGCGTCCTGCCCCAGTCACTGACTGGCTGAGCGGCCAGTACATCAGCCTGGTGGGGGAACCATGGCCGACCCCGCCTCTCAACCCAGGCATAGATCGTGGGGGTCTGAATGTGTCAAAACTTTTGAAATTGCTTCTGTGAAAATTTCAATGTTGCCCAGGTCCCCACTAGTCTCGAAAGTCTCAAAGATTAGAGATGAGCAAACCGGGTTCTGGTTCGAGTCCATCCGAACCCGATCATTCGGCATTTGATTAGCTGGGGCTGCTGAACTTGGATAAAGCTCTAAGGTTGTCTGGAAAACATGGATACAGCCAATGACTATATCCATGATTTCCACATAGCCTTAGGGCTTTATCCAACTTCAGCAGCCACCGCTAATCAAATGCCGAAAGTTCGGGTTCGGATCGACTCGAGCATGCTCCAGGTTCGCTCATCTCTATCAAAGATGCATCTTTGTAGCAGGGAGGTTTATTGGCCTAACTTGAGGGCAACACAATAAGCCTACAATAGATTAACTATCATTATTTAAGTATTAAGTTTAGCATTTTTATAGTTTTTTAGCATATAGCTGATTTTGTTCTGAGTTTATTCATGTTCAGTTTCATTCAGATATTTATCAGCCCTACGACTGTTGTTAGAGATTTACTTATTACCACCACCCTGGGATGTGTCTATATAATGGAGACACTATATCGGACACATTTTATTTCATTTATGGTATTAAAATACAATTTCATTGAGTAGCTCTAATGTGCAGGCCTTGCTGGTCAACGGGCTGGCCACGAATTCTGTCTGCTCTTTCTGGCAGCTTTGCTGTTTTGGTCTCCCATCCACATCTGTGCCAATGCTTCAATGTTTAGCAATACATTTTTTTCCAATTCATTGCACTAAACCTTCTAAACTTTTTTTTAATAGTAGATCTCATTATTTGTTTAAGCTATTAGATTTACTTCCGAGTTCTGGTTTTCTGCACTTGTATCTTTCTTTTTTGCTTCCTCGTAATTTTTAATGGTGTCATCAGATCATGTTTCTAAAACAGTTGTTCTTATTGACCAAATATTTAATGCAGATATATATATATATATATATATATATATATATATATATATATATATACATACTTTCAACCGTGTTTTAAGGCCTTACTGTATACTATTACAAAGTCTTTTATTTGAATAGTTTATGCAGATTACATGCTGATAGATAGGAAATAATTAATTGTATTTAATCCCTGATGAAGAAGGCAACAGAGCCTTTAAAACATGTTGCATAAAATCCAAAAAAGGTATTAGGAGAATCCTGTCGTTTCAGCATAGGAGACTTTGGCACTTCATGGTGGACTGGAGAACTATTGTGCCCAGCAAGCTTGAGGAGTCTCTTGCAGCCATTGATTTGATTTTATGCTCTTTTTGAATAAGCAATCTCTGATATGGAAGAAATATAAGACTGCAGAGTTGATGGAGGAATAAGGCCCTGTTCATACTATGTTTTGTATCAGGTTGAAAGTTACTTTTTGGCCCAAAAAGGGGAATGTTTAAGCATTGTGGGGCATAGGTATCATCCTTTTTGCACCATTATTTTAGCAAAAAAGCATTATTGTTCAAAAAATATTGTGCAGCAGTACTCCAGTCATTCCCCGGCTTAGTTTGTTAGCCTTTCTTTTGGCCCCCTCCTCCCAAATGTACAGAAAATGCACAATATTTATCAAGGCCTCTGCTTCTATTGATGTTTTTTTTGCACATGGACCTAAGTTTGCACATGTGAGAAATGCATTAGCGGAAAAAAAAATTGCGCTAATGATACATACCCCCCTTTGTCTTTATTATACACCTTTATTATAAGCGACTTTCACAACCTTTTTGGGCATCTCCACATAGCCTAGAGCTTCTTGCACCGAGAAGCGATCATTCATCCAATCAGACGACCACTAGAGCTGTCAATCATAGTTTATGGGCGGAGCTATTTTGCACATCTGTCATATACTTGGTCAATTTTGCGACCTTCTTCTTAACACATGATGCTTTTACCACGGATGCACCAATAAGTGTATATATGAAGGAGGCGAGCGCCTCAGTTACCTTGCATTATGCAGAATATAGAGCAGGCGCCGGTTTACAAGACATTTAAAACCATATGTATGCATTAATTAAATGAGCGTGCGGGAGGAGGGAGTCGGGAACATAACAATGCTGCATTGTATGCATGGAAAGATTTTTCATTCTGTTTCGCTTCAGCTCTGCCCCTGCAACAGAGGATCTAATCAATCTGCCGGCTATTAAGTTTGTTAATTGATAATGCATACTAATTAGGCTGAGCGCAGTTACTTAAGAGACTTTGCTAAGGTGATTGTAGGCACAAGTCCAAATGGAGTTTAAAGTATTCTGTGTGAGGTTAAAATCTATCAACCAGAATAGATGGATTTTATATTATAACAGAAGGCACAACATACTCATAAGTATTTAATGTATGGGCCTATTACCCATTGTTTCTTTTTAAATGCTGCTCGACAATGAAATTGCAGACACATCCAATAAATAGTAGAACTGGAAACGAGCTTGTAACCAGAGCAAATATTAATTCTACTATTCAGTATCGGAGGGCTGAAGAAATTGATCTCTGTTCTCTGCGCTCTGTTTACATGCACATATTCTATAAGGTTCACACTGGGCCTTATTGCACGGGGGAGATTATCGCGCAAATTATTGTTATATCATTTGAATTTAAAGAATAATCGTTTCATGTGCTCAAACGACCAATGAGAAATCGTTCATTGTTCGTTTGGTGCTGACACCAAAATCATTGTTAATCGTTCGCTCTAATTCCGCATTAGTTCACTAATCGAGCACTGATCATTCGGTGTAATTCCACATTGTTCCTTTATTTGCTGGGATCAGATGGAGTAAAGTAATCGAGTAATATTCGTCACTAACGACTGTCGTTCTGTGTAGGGTTAACGATCTAGTTTGCTATTGTTTGTTGGTAATTGCTAATAGTAAAAAAATCAATTCGTTTAAATCCTTCCCATCAGTAATACATATAGATACTTTCCTACTGCACATACCCCATCCAGTAGGAATGTACATATACATACCTGACTAAGGGGCCTTCTGATGTGAGCGGGAGCGCTGCAGTGAGAGCAGTCCCACATACATCAGTGTGTCCGGGGACGGAGGTAATGAGAGGCAGCTGCAATCCCGCTATCTATAGCGATTGCAGCATTTAAGGAACTTAGTGACAGAACAAACATCTGTCACTAAATGAACGGGACCCCCGCAGCCATGCCGATAACACTGATCTATGCTATGCCAGTACATGCAATCTAATGATTGCATGTTTTACAGTAAAAAAAAAGTGTAAATGAAAAAAAAAAAAGTTTTTAAAAGTATTAAAAAAAAACCTAATAAACCCCCTCCCAATAAAGGTTTTAGGATAAAGTTTTTATGCAGTTTTAGGATAAATAGCAGACACTAGACTAAGGGCCCTATTACACAGGGCGATTATCGTGCAAATCAACGTTCTATTATTCGAATTTGAACCATAATCGTTTGGAGAATTGCAGGCAACAATCAATGGACCAATGAGAAATTGTTCATCGTTCGTTTGGTGCTGACACCAAAATTATTGTTCGCTGTAATTCCACATTCGTTCACTAATCATTAAGTGTAATTCCACATCATTCCTTCATTTGCTGGGATCAGATGGAGTAAACGATCGTAGTATTGTAGTATATCCTGTGTAATATGGTGAATGATTTCAGGTTAACGATAAACAATCTAGTTCGCAAGCGTTTATTGGTAATCGTCAATTGTTAAAAAATCAATCACGGGCAACGATTACCTTAATACAGGCATCTCGCTATGTGCATATTACAGCTGCAGGTCAGGGCTGAATGGCGGCTTGGATGATGGTTTTTATGCAGATTTAGGCTAAATAGCAGAAGGAAATCGCATTTAAGTCACACCACCAAAGTAATTTGTAAGCCTGCAACTTGCTGTCATGGGATTTTATTATATTTATGATTTGGCCATTAAAAAAATCGCTAGATCACAGTGAAGTTGTAAGGAAGAGCGTTGCTAGAGCGGCTGATAATTGGCCGTGTATGTGACAGCGATCAGCAAAGGTGCAGGCACAGGTTGATCGTGTCTTTTCAGCCTGCTTTAAAATTTGTCCTTTTCAGGATTATGTGCGGCCGATAAAGGGAAACTGACAGCACAGATATGTATATATGTATATGTATGTATGTATATATCTGTGCTGTCAGTTTCCAGATGACAAGCAGTGCATACTTACCATTTGCACTGCTTTTAATCCAGCATCCGGCTATCCAGTCCTCCAGCCGCTGTTATATCCTCCAGAATGGTTGACAGCCAGAGGAGGCAGGGCCTGAAGATACAGTCGCGCAGATGGTAAGTATGCATTGCTTGTGATCTAAGCCCTGAGAACAAGCACTGGTCTTGCTGTAGTCACCTTACTTGCATAAAGCTCAATGATGGTAGAGTAGCATGCGACTTGCAACCTATAACCAAAAGTTTTAGATGAGATTTCGTTACATGAGAGAAAGACGAGGCTCTTGCCCAAACACTTCAACATTTAGTGGGAAATTTATGAAGGGTTTTGCGTCTATTTTTAGGTGAATAATTGGATTTTTCGACCATTTTTGGTCTAATTTCTATATATGAACCAGTATTTGATGGGTGAATATATTTTAGATGCAACTTTTTTTTTAATTTGCCTGTTTTGAGTATTCACCCAAAAGTTCACATAATCTGGGATTAGCGCCCAATTTATCAACAGGTGCAGGCCTATGTCTGGTCAGTATCAGGTGAATATAATTGCACAATTTTTGTGACTTTTTACTTAGATACATTTACCATGGCAGTGCTACATGTTAGTAAATCAGTCACAAGATATTGGAACAAAATACACACCAATCCCCATTAGAATAGTTGCACATTAGTAAATGTCCCTCTTAATGTTTTTATAACTGTCCTATATTTTCTGTAAAAAAAAGCCATTTTTACCGTCCAAGGTGCTGGGATTTTTTTCATTATTTTATATACTGCAGTATCACTGCTGTCGCCATCATGCGTCATATTCTCCCAGAGGAACATTGCCTCAATAAACTGCCCATCCGGTAGAAAGTGACAAGATTTCTTTTCTCTAAGATTCATAAAGAATATAAAATCAGAGTATATTAGTAGTAGAACGTCAGAGACATGGATGTACAGGATGGGCACAGGGTACAGGTGCCAAATAACAGATTCGGAGCACACAGATGTAATAAACAGATGTGTACATAAGCCTAGAACCCATAATGGAATATAATACATTGAGCCCCATCATGGGGGTCTTCAACTGCTACAATTTTCAGGACATGATGGGAGTTGTAGTTCTGCAATAGCTGGAGGACCACAGGTTGAAGAATACTTATATAGTAAATCAGATATATGGGGTGGCGGGATTTCAGGAACAATGTGGAGGAACAGGAGATATTGCACAAAATCAATTAAACTGAATGTAAAGGAGCAACAATAAATAGAACAAAACATAATCCTTTCTTTGATGTCATATTAAAGGCCATTCTAAACAAAAGCCATCAACTGTTCACAATGGAAACCATCAAAATCAAAGTATTTGATGGACCTGCCAATGGTTGTATATGGGCTTTTCATCAGCCGGGTCTTATCCTTAATGAACGCAGCCCCCTGAGCGATAGAAGAATATAGATACAGACATTGTAACATGACTAATAGGAGAAATAGGGAGAAATTAATGGAGACTTCATGTTGCTTGTGTATGGTAGTTGTGTCCTGTATCCATCCTCTTGGAAAGTTAATATTCACCATCTATTTAGCAAGAAATTATTAGAGAAACTTATCACAGCCGACCAGATAGAGCCAAACCCCAAGAATAGGATCATTCTGATCTCACAATATCAGATTCTGGCACAATTGTTTATTGCTGCAAGGGTCGTCATCAGGATGAAATTATCTTGTATCTACAGTATATGATACCAGCATGTTACCCCATGTTGTACCACCTAGTAATAGGAGTGTACAGTGCCAACCTGAACAAATCAGGTACAGACACCGGACAAAAGTGGAGAAAATGGCATTGGGACCTGAAGGGTATACTCACTTTTGAAGACCAATTTATAGAGCGATCCTATTTATGTGTGATTATGGTGTATATTCTACTGACTGTACTAGATAGCAGGAGGCGAGAGGATTGGAGCAATTTATGAATTATCTACTGAAACCCCTTTTTACTTTGTGCATCCCATTTTCTTGCCTTGATCAAACCACTGTGTGAAATGATGAACAATGTAAGGAGTGAGCACTGAAGTCACTCTGTGCTATACGTGATCCAATGGATCACTACTCCAGAAGAAAAAAATAATCCATAAGTGTCAAAAGAAGATGACGGCAACTCGGAAAGTCCAGGAGGAAGAATTTGCTACTTTTCGTTCAGTCCACCATCAAGTGCAATGTTTCGGCACCATACTTTGCTTTTATCGAGCGTCGCTTTGATGTGTCTGAAATGATGAAGTTTTAGGACAACTCCTATATCTGTGCCAGGGCCTTTTCTAGGTAATTTTAACTACAGGGCGAATCTTGCTAAAAGCGTGCCCCCCCCCCCCCCCCCCCCCCTGGTGATGTCGGGGTGGGGGTGGGGGGTGGCGTTTGTTACTAGGAAGAAGCAGTATGTGTATTATGGCATAAAGCAGTGGTATTTAGCCCTTTTCAACTTGAGGCAAAAAAAAGGTACTTCAGTAACTCACAGGTGACGTCTTCTTTGGTCTGAGGCGTCACTTTCCTTTTTCTCTCCATCTGGCCCAGTCCTCCATGATGATTTCTTGCAGCAACAATTCATCTCTTCTGAACCTGCCAGAGAAACATCTTAGGCTCCTCACTTTTTCAACAACTTCCACTTTTTTGTGTCATGTGCAGTAAAGTCATTAGGTATATAGGTTACCCCCTGTATCTAGGATCCCCTGCTGTACCCCATATAGTAATAATGTCCACAGGCCCCTCTGTGTGCATCTGTATAGAAGTTAGGCCTCTCTGTGCATGTTGGCCCCCCTCCTCCAATAGGTAGTGTCCGCAATGTAGCTAATCCCCTGTAGGTAGTCTCCACAGCACATAGCAGGTAGGGATCCCCCCAATAGTAAGCCCACCAGTATGCAGTATTCCCTCTGTAGGTGATCCCCCGTCAGATAGCCCCCACCACCTTAGGCATTTAGCCATAACCCCTGTAAGTAATCTCCCTGATAGTTAAACATCCCCCCCTATATATAGTAACCCCCAATGTAGGAGACATCCCAGTTTAGGTAGTTAGTTAGCCCCTCAGCAGATAGCATCCCCATGGTAGGCACCCCCCCTGGTAGTTAGCCCCCTGCCTCTTTTAGACATCTCCTCTGTTAGTTAGCCCTACTCACCTGCTATGTAGGCATCCCCACTAGGGTTTAGCCCCCTCACCCCCCTTATGTAGGCATCTCCCGTTAGATCCCCCCCTTATATAGGCATCTCCCCTGTTAGATCCCCCTGCCCCTCATGTAGGCATCTCCCCTGTTGTTTTGAGCCCCTCCCAACTTTGTAGGCTCTGTATTAAACAAAAAAATCGTATATACTCACCTAAATGCAGCACAGCAGGTCATGTGTCCCGCGTCTTCTCTCCCCGCTCTGAGCACAAGCACAGGAGTGATGTCACTCCTATGCCGGAGCTCTGGGGGGGGGGAGAGCGGCCTCTTGTGGCCGGAGGCAGAATGCAGCCTCCGACGGCAAGCTGAGCAGAGTTGCGGGCAGGCGGCGCCACGGCAGGTGATGGGGTCCAGCAGCGGAGGGGCAGATGATGGGGTAGGTGGAGGGGCGGTCAAAGGGGCAGATGATGGGGCGGGCGGGCGGCCGGGAGTGAAACCAGCGCCCTCTAGCTGTCAGTGCTCTGTGCGGTCGCCCGGCCCGCCCGCCTATAGAAACGGCCCTGATCTGTGCGTCTGTGACATGTCAGGAGTTTTGATGGATGTGAGTTGGTATGGGGAGATCCCCACTAAATGCTAAAAGGAAGGGGCAAAAGCAGTCGGCTGGGCACTTCTGCTTGGATAAATGTAAAGTAGTACAGATCTTTTATGAATCTATACATTGCTTAAGGAGAGCTGAGCAGTAATGTATGAGTCCTCACTCAGCTGAGCACTTTGGCACCTTTCCTTTAGTATTAGGTGGGCTTCTCTGCACCCCGATTCCTATAGATCACAATTTGTGACATGTAACTAGGTATACAGGATAGGTATCCTTAAGGGTACAAACACACACAGCAGATACGCAGCAGATACACAGCAGATTCGATACTGTGTTCAGTTATTTAGATCTAATCTGCTGCGTATCGCAGCAGTAAATACGCAGCGTATAAGCCGTGTGTGTTTGTACCCTTAAGGCTCTCAATCTCAGTCGCAGAATTTACAAAGCTCACTCTTAAGGCCATATTACATGTAGCAATCTAGAGGAGGAAGAGAGAGCCGACCTGTTAGTTCTCTTACTCCTCATTCCTCACCCGCTGTCTGTGCTATTACACGTATAGACAGTGAGCAGGAGGAAGGGGTGTGGGGAGCAGTAGGAGGGGATGCTCGTACGATCTAAGGATCCATTGAAGAGAGGTGGCCCATTGAAGTGAGTGGCGCTCTGCCGTCGTCACTCCTATTATACAGAGCAACGTGCAGCAGATCATGATCAGAATTTTTCAACCGTGGCTGATCATGAAAGACCACGATCAACCAACATCAAACATGTCGGCTGAACGTGGTCTTTTAGCAGGCACTATTACACTAAACGATTATCGGCCATAACGGTCAGTAATCGGCCAAATACGGTTTGGTGTAATGGGGCCCTTAACAATGTGCTTTCAATAGTCTTTCCTGCAATGGTTAATACCTCTAGTAGTTGAAATGCTACTGTTTTCTACTAGCTAATAAAAGGAAGCTTTTTCCACTTCAGATGCCTATGTTTATTTATG
Organism: Dendropsophus ebraccatus; assembly: GCF_027789765.1. Taxonomy (NCBI): domain Eukaryota; kingdom Metazoa; phylum Chordata; class Amphibia; order Anura; family Hylidae; genus Dendropsophus; species Dendropsophus ebraccatus. The sequence goes on along the minus strand of NC_091456.1, from coordinate 161,180,841 downwards.
GCCATTTGCAATTAACAAAGTAGCACAGTGCCGCTCTATAGGTCCCTGGGGTCATCTTGTGCAATTAGGAACCACAGACTCTTGTATGAGGTCTAATACTCCGACCACCAGGTCATTATTGTCATAAGCATCTAAGCAACAGGCTCCAATAAAAAGGTTAGTGTCATACGTCCCTAGATCCCCCTAACCTTGTGTTTCCAGGGACTGTTTAAGACTTCACATCTTCACAGTTTCCTTATAACTGTAGCCATAGTAATACTGATGGCATGGCTGCAATGACAAAGGGCAATAAGTTCAACAACATAAGCCAACAAATCCCCCCCTTTCCCCAAATATACCAAACTTTGAACACCCCATAAAACATCATGAAGTCCATTGTAACAAAATGGGAAAAAAATGGCACAACTACAAACCTGACAAGAGAAGGTGCCCACCAAAACTTACAGAGATTCATCAATGAAACCAATGATAACACTCAAAGGGCTCCAAAGATCCACAACGGTGATGGATGTATCTGTCCATAGGACAATATAAGCCATACACTTAGGGGAGTGAAGCATATGGCAGATTTCCCAAGGTTCTCTGCTCAGATGAGACTAAAACTGAACATTTTGGCTATGCTAGTAAAGGCTACATGTGGCACAGACCCAACACTTCCCATCACCCCAAGAACTTCGTTCTTAAAGTGAAGTATGGTGGGTGCAGCATTATATTGTGGGGGGACAGGGACGCCAGAGAATTGAGGCTGAGTTGATGGTTCATCTTCTAGAAGGACATTGGCTCTAAACGCACAGCTAAATCTACACTGGGGGGATAGGGGAAACAATGTTTTGGAATGGCAGAGTTAAACCCCCACCGCAATCCGATTGAGATGTGCCATGGATAGAAGACTGTGGTATTATACTAATATAACTTGGAGGATTTGGAACAGTTTTGCCTGGAGAAAAAAAATCCCAATGTCCTGATGTGCTAAGCTAATAGAGACATACCCCACAACTATAATGGCCCGTTCATACTATGGAATTAGCGCCAAAATCCCTGCCCGCAGGCAAATCCCACCTGCCATCTCTTTCAATTGGAGGCCTTGTGCACCCCTGCTCTCTGCGCCTCTCTGCTCAAAGAGTTGACATGTCAATTCTTTGAGCGGAGAGGAGCGGAGAGCAGAAACGCGCGAGGCCTCCCATTGAAAGAGATAGCAGGCGGGATTTGGTGCGGAGTCCATGGGTTAGGGTTCTGAGCGGAATTTCAGCACCGATTCCGTAGTGTATACAGTGTTCTACATGTAGAGAAATGCATGTCGCTGAAACCACTCTCCCCCACGCTTCCCAAGATGGGGCGTCTTCAGGTTTAGTGCCTAGGGCGGCAGCAGCTGTTAATATGGCCCTGGCTGGAAGAGAATTTTTTACGTTGACAACAAAAACAATGAACTTTAAAAGAATTGTCCAGGATAAAACAGTTGATAGCCTATCCACTCAATAGGCAGTCAATAGTTGATTGTCGGAGTGCCGACACACAGTGTCCTGCAGCCTCAGCTCCTATTCAGGAGGCTACAGTACACCATCACCACCAACTACACAGAAAATGGAGCCAACTGCTTCTCCCTCCATTCTCACTGTAGTGCTGGCGCCAAACAGCTGATTGGTGGGGTTTCCAGGAGTCGACATCTTGCCGATCAACTATTGATAGCCTATCTTGTGGATAGGCTATTAATTATTTTTGCATGGATAACTCCCTTTAAAGTTCTCTGTTTTTTGCCATAATCTTTGTGTCACAGTAAAAAATATCTTGATAGCAGTCATGTTGTATAACTCCGATGGTACAACCATCCACTTTAATTCCAGGTTATAAGGTAACAAAACAGGAAAACCATAAAGCAGGGGGTGGGGTGGATTCTTTTGCAAGGCATTATTATATTGTTAGAATCGGGGTCATTTGTACAAAAAGAAACGTTCTCTCATCTCAGTATAATAATGCACTCCTCTTCTTATAATGGAGTCTCCTGTCAGATCACTATAATCAACCTCGTAATGATGATTGTCATTTCTAAACAGGTCTCCTGGTAGATGTGACAGATTTCAATCAGATCAATTGACCATTAACACACACCAATTTAGACTGACCATAGTGTTTCTCTTTTGCAAGGGTTTACTCTGTGATTTTTTTCCCTATACCGACATGCATTTCAAGCGTACCAAAAAATGACTAAAAAATGTAAGAAAATGGCATGGACATAAACAAGATTAACCAAAAGTAGTATACAAAAATGTGCCGTTTATTTGCATTGTATAACTTCCTCTAGACTTACAACAAACAGGTTGTAGCATTGTTTTCTGGAAAAAATGTGGAAAAAAACAGCTTTTTCTGAAAATGTGTGAAAACCCCATTTAGGCTATGTTCACACACTGTGTTTTAAAGTTTTAAAAAAAGTCTGTTTTGAAAATAACGGATGTATTTTGAGGATAGCCATAAATGATAATTTTTTTAATGTCCATTATTATAAATAAAACAACACTTTTTTTCATTTTAAGGCTACGCTCACACACTGTATGTTTTCCTCTGTATTTTGGTCAGTATTTTAAAACCAAAACTAGGAGTGGATTGGAAAGACAGAAAGGCTATGTTCACACACTGTTGACATTGAGTGGATGGCCGCAATTTAACGGCAAATGATGTTATTTTAAAACAACGGCCATTGTTTCCACGTATGTTTCCATGTATGCTTTTCCAACTCTCCACACTCTTGCCCGTTGTGTACAATCCTCTCCCTTCCTGCTGCGACCTCTAAGGCTGAGAGAAGGTAGGAGGGAAAGGTCATCAAAGCAGATACACCTCTGGTGTGGTGTGTGTTTTATCTCATACTCAGAGAACAAATAGTCAAGGGAAAAAAGTAGGCTGGGTTCACACCGCATTGTTTTTCTGTCTATTTAACACATACGCTAAAAGGAGAGAAAAACGAATTCTGATGTATGCCGTAATGCAGAATTTATTTGACTTACATGAAGAAAAAAAAAATTACTGTTGACCACTGAGATGGAAAACAAAAAAATCACTGCTTGGGTGTCCATATCCTTTAACAAGCTGATTGCTGGGGGTCCGAGTGCTGGAAACCTACTCATTTGAAAGGCAATCGCACACACACCTGAGCAGGCACCTCTTGGATTTCGCACAGTCAATGAATGGAGCACAGGCCGCAGTGGTCACCAGGGCACACTAAGCGATCCATTCATTGAGAGGCAATTGCATCCACATTGTCAGAATAAGTGGGGTCCCGCCGGTTGGACCCATAGTGATCAGCTTGTTATTCCCTATTCTATGAATTGGGAATAAAAAGCTCAGATGAGATATGGCATGCTCTCCCATAGACAGGCTATGGGACACTGAGACAGGTGGGATTTCCGCTGCGGAATTCTGCTTGATTTACTCAGTGTGAACATACCCTTAGAGCCGAAACATCGCTGTCCATGCAATTGGCACAATAAACTGCATGATATGATGCTTTTATTTTACTGTGTGTGAACGTCGCCTTACATGTATGATAGATTTGTAACCATGCTATAAACCGTTAGACCTTGGTGTCTTCTCTCACTGTCACCAGTACATATAACTAAGCATGAAGTTGCATTTGAATTGCAATGAAAATATGAGATCTTGATGGCATTGTAAAATATGTTACAACCCTGTAGGCGGTGGCAGAGTAGGTGAACCCTTTTTTCCTCTCCATATTTATGTTCCGAAAAATGAAACGTGTCAGATTAAATATGGAAAAATATTATGGATTGAAAAATATTAGGGAAAATGTGAAATGCAGTAATCACCAATCAAGACGAACAAGGGCAGATGAAAATATATTACCCACTGCAGCGGAATAAAATGGAGAATCGCAAAACAAAGTTACAAAACAAATGCCTGATGGATGTCGCAATGAGTCAGTCCTGTAGTCAGAGCTCTGTGTAATTCATTCATACGTGTTAAAATGGAATCATGTGAAAAGAAAAGGAGCTCGTGTGTAAGACCATGTGCAGACAAGACAAGGAGCAGTTGTATGTGGACCTTACCAAATCACTTAAAAAGGGTATCCATTTTGGACAATGCTTTTGGCTAGAGAGATCCCTGAAATACCCTAATTAAAGGGTGTCCTACAAGTGTTAGCAAGTGCTTTTTGCATGATGGGAATTGTAGTTTTGCAACAGCTGGAGGGTCAAAGGTTTCCCATCTCTGGTCGAGATAACGCATAGATGTGCAGCATCCTTCAAAGATGGAGACTCTTCTCTACCAAGCCTACAAACTGGTTCTTCTGTAGACTCACAACTTTGCTTCTCAAATCATAAGTCTACAGGGGCGTTTCTAGGTAATTTGGACTACAGGGCGAATATTGCTAAAAGCGCCCCCCCCCCCCCCCCCCCAAAAAAAAAAAAAAAAAAAAAGTAATTCAGCGACTCACAGGTGATGTCTCCTTTGATCTGAGGCGTCACTTTCCTTTTCCTCTCCTTCTGGCTCAGGCCTCCATGATGATTTCTTGCAGCAACAGTTCATCTCTTGTGAACCTGCCAGACAAACATCTTTGGTTTGCCACTTTCACAACAACTTCCCCTTTTTTGTGTCATGTGCAGTAAAGTCAGTAGGTATGTGGGTTGCCCCCTGTATGTAGGATCCCCTGCTGTGCCCCCATATAGTAATAATCCTCCCTGTGCTCTCCCCATAGTAATAATCCCACCTGTGCTCCCCCCATAGTAATAATCCCACCTGTGCTCCCCCATAGTAATAACCGTGTAGACCCCCAAAGTATAGCCCTCCCCCGAGTAGCCCCCCATAGTATAGCCCTCCCCCCGAGTAGCCCCCCATAGTAGAGCCCTCCCCTCAAGTAGCCCCCCATAGTATAGCCCTCCCCCAAGTAGCCCCCCATAGTATAGCCCTCTCTCTGAGTAGCCCCCCACAGTATAGCCCTCTCCCCAAGTAGCCCCCCATAGTATAGCCCTCCCCCTAAGTAGCCCCCCATAGTATAGCCCTCCCCCAAGTAGCCCCCTATAGTATAGCCCTCCCCCAAGTAGCCCCCCATAGTATAGCCCTCTACCCAAGTAGCCCCCCATAGTATAGCCCTCTCCCCAAGTAGCCTCCCCATAGTTTAGCCCTCCCCCAAGCAGCCCCCCCCATAGTATAGCCCTGTACCCAAGTAGTCCCCCATAGTTTAGCCCTCCCCCTGTGTAGCCTTCCATAGTATAGCCCTCCGCCCAAGTAGCCCCCCATAGTATAGCCCTCTACCCAAGTAGCCCCCCCATAGTATAGCCCTCTACCCAAGTAGCCCCCCATAGTATAGCCCTCTCCCCGAGCAGCCCCCCCATAGTATAGCCCTCCCCCTGTGTAGCCTTCCATAGTATAGCCCTCCCCCCTGTGTAGCCCCCCACAGTATAGCCCTCTACCCAAGTAGCCCCCCATAGTATAGCCCTCTCCGAGCAGCCCCCCATAGTATAGCCCTCTCCCCAAGCAGCCCCCCATAGTATAGCCCTCCCCCCTGTGTAGCCTTCCATAGTATGGGCCCCTTTGTAGCCCCCACTTGGCAGCATTTATGAGAAAAACTAAATACACTCACCTGTCCTGGATCCTGCAGCAGCGTCTCCCAACGTCTGGTAGCTGAACTTGCAAGTAGAGTGAGCTTTCGGCACAGGCAGCCTACCACACACTGTCCCGGAAGCTCACTGCTGTAGCCCCGCAGTGCCCGGACTTCTCTCCTCTCCTCAGCAGCTGACATGTGATGTCATCACGTCACATGTCCACCGCCAAACAGGAGAGAAGTCCGGGCGCTGCGGGGCTACAGCAGTGAGCTTCCGGGACAGTGTGTGGCAGGCTGCCTGTGCCGGAAGCTCACTGTACTGCAAGAAATCCGGCGGCCGCGGCTCCTTAACGCCCCTGGAGGGACCGGCCCAGGGGGCGCCCGATCCTACTGGGTGGGGTGGCGGCGGGGGGAAGATGATGGGACGGCTAAGAGGCCGGGCGGGGAGCGCGCCACAAGGTGAGGTCCGGGGGAGGGGGGGAGAGGGTGCACCAGAGCCCCCTAGCTGTCGGCGCCCAGTGCGGTCGCCCGGCCCGCCACTAGAAATGGCCCTGTCTACGCAACATTTAAAGGGGTATTCTACTCAAACATAACTTATGCTGCTGCCCATGGTGAGACTAACAATTCATTCCATACTTTTTGTTATCTATTCAGTCTCCTTCCCCAGTTTGGATCCTGCTGCTTTCTGCTGAAGACACAAAAACAGTGTGTGAGTTTTTCTCTCCTTCTCCCCCTCCTCCCCCCTCCCTTCTGAGACAGCTGATGTAACAAGTCCCTTTCTGCAACTTTGTAATGCTGGGAGGGATAATCGCTACCCATTGATAGTCTCAATATTGATAACATGGGATAGATATTGGACATCATGTGTGGGCATGGTTTCACCTGCATGTGATGCTAGAAAAATGCACCCCACCCCCTTGTCTTGGAAGGTAAGGTCAAGACGACCAGAGGCTGTTCACACATCGTTTCACAGCGTCCGTTACATGGCATGGCTGCCGCTGCACATTGCGTTGTGTGTACAGATGATGTTTCCGGAAATAATTGACATTATTCTAACGACTGTTCTAAAGATCAGGCGTTAGAATAACGATGTTTGAACACAGTGGACGGCATTGCATTGACTTCAATATGACTGCAGTAAAGAACAGACGCTGATGCCATTGAAATCAGTGTCCGTTCTTTTGCTAAAATAAAACAATGTGTGAACCTAGCCAGAGAGAGGAAGTGAAGCACCATACAGGTAATACCTTTTTCTGCTGCCCGAACAACCCCTTTAGTGTCCTTTAAAAAGTATACCAAAAAGGAAAAAGCTCACATGAACTCAAAAATTTAATATGCTATTCTACTTCAATGGACTAAATATGCTACCCCACTGGCTCTGTTGGAAGGTACTACCCTGTTCCCCCGAAAATAAGACAAGAATGATCATTTTTTTTGTTCATCAATAAGTGTGAATTCTTCATGGAAAAATAAGACATCCCCTGAAAATAAGACATCTTAAGGAGCAAAAATTTATATAAGACACTGTCTTATTTTAGGAGAAACATTGTAAGTATTGAATGAGAGAAATGCTAGATGTGTTTTTGTAATGATTTTTCAATGAAAAAATGTATGTAGTCAATACAGATCCATAATCCTGATGGAGCTGTTATACAGAATGAAGATCCCCTTTCACAGGGTCAGTAGTGGTCCCAACTCTTAAATCACCACCAGTATTGTTTACTGACATTTACTAACCAATGGAGATGCATGACTCTATAGCGGGTATTTAAATAGCCTAGTGCGGCTCTTTGGAAGACAATATGGAGCATGAACATGACTGTTCAATTGCATGTAGGCATGTCCAGAAAAAACTCCTCCCAACCCGGACGCACAGTACCATCCAATGGAAGCCTACCTGCATAGAGTTCTACAGAAAATCCCCATAGAAGCCTAACAAGCAAACTTACTATAGGTGCAATATAACTACCTGTGGAAGCCCTTATGTCTGGTGTTAAGGTATGTGCACAGTACAGAATTTGGCAGGAAATTTCAAGCCGAACCCGTGTGGCGGTCGCCGCTTGAAGTTCTGTCTGTCCCATAGATGCAATAATATTCTGAAGCTCAATCCGCCATCCGCCCAAAGAATTGACATGTCAATTCTTTGGGCGGATGGCGGATTGAGCTTCAGAATATCACTGGGTCTAAGGGACAGGGGGAACTTCAAGTGGAGACCGCTGCGCAGATTCCGTAGCGTGCACATACCCGAACCCAGGACTGCAGGCTGGCCTAAGGACTTATACTGATACATAAACAATACAGAGATACCTAATTCAGCCCTGCCACATCCAGGTATCAGCAGAAATGTCTGGTAATCTAAACTGATATTGTTTTTATGAAAGATTCATCTCCGGACACAGATTACGAGCCGCAAATATATCCTGGTATAAAATCAGGAGAAAGGAACCGCACCGGATAAATAGAGAAAAGGGGGGGCGATATTGCTTTTTTTTCTCTTTCTCTCTCTCTCTCTCGTAACTAGATTTAGCCTGTAGATTTAAAGGGCAATAATTTTATTGCGGCCGGTCCGTTTCGGCAGAGAATTAGGGTAAGGAATGGCTGTTATCGAATTAGTCAGATAATCCGCCCTGTGGCTTTTTATTTGCCTGTGATGATATTTCCTTCTTGTGGTTCTTCCTTTAGTCGCAAATTTGCTTTCTCTCTCCTTCTCATATTGACCACTTGTTAAATCTTTTTGTTTGTTTCCCGCCATACTCCTGGGACGCGGAGACAGACAGGCTTGCCAGATTCATTTTCTGATCAAAGCTGTTTGATTTGGTCAATTTTGCCACATTGGAGACGTTCTCTATTACAGAGATAAATAGCCTCGGGCCAACTGTCAACGAAAACTTGTAAGCTAATAAATTATTCCAATTTCTTCCAGTGGATTTCTCTGGAGACAGCCCTAGGAAATACACTTTTTGATTAGTAAATTTCTCTGTGTGTGTGTCTGGACATTCAAATGTGTCTAGTTTGATTAGTACCATTGCTTTTCAAGTCGATGTTGGCTGAGGGGCTGTCAGTTGAAGGCAGGCCTAATGCATAATGCATAAACTATGCCCGAAAACCGGTGCCTGATTCGGCACTGGAAAGGCGGGAAAATTGCCCTAACAACCCCGCCGGCTTTTTTTTTTTTATCAAGGGAGATAAAGTTTCAAGACTTGTCATCTGTCGAAGTGACGCTTACTTGTCACAAGAGTCATATAGCTCCGGAAAGGTTGAAAAAGCAATACTGTGCAGCGGCAAAAACAGATGATCTATTGGGACCTGCGAAAATTGATTACCTCCCCGCCCCCCTTTCTGAATAGTAGAATCTTTAAAAGATGTTCTGTATTTTCAAGGGTAATCAGAATATCAAGGCCTGCCTTCTGGGTTGTTTATGACTGCTTGGTGTTTAACATGGTTTCCACTCTACCCAGGGAGACTGCAGACTCTTCCATTGCATCGATAAGCAGGAATTCTACGCTAGTCCGGAGATCCACTTAAAGGCTCCTATAAAACAATATTTTGGCCGCAACAAATCAATCGGTGCGTGTGATAACACAACCACACAGATCATTTATCACCGGCAAAGTAGCCTAAATTATGACCTTTTGCGAGAGTGTGAGGAGTCAGAGGGAATGCATAACGTAAATTAAACTTTGAAGGGTCAGCGAGTTCTTCTTTCACTATTCATCTTTCTTTCACCTTCTGGGTCTTCGAAGAAGAGTGCTGTGTAATTACATTTCACTGGGGTGCATCAGCTCATTATTCTCCGCAGGACTATCATAGTGCAACATTTCCAAGCTAGCCAGGTAGATTTCAATTTATTCCAAGCAATGGGAGAATGTGATCGCTCCTTAGGCCTAATAAGTAATATACTAATCTCTAGCAGGGCTATCATCTCAATTTACGTGTAGATAATAGGCTGGATTTTCCGATCAATAAATGCATTTACAGTTTATAGTGTTGTAAACCGGACCGGGCTGTTATACCTAGCTTGTTTATGTTAGACAATGGTAAGGAGGTACGCTTTCTTTTTTTATAGTAATCTATTCAGAATGGTTTACTCATGCATTATTCTGCAGATAGAAGGACACAACAGCAGAAATTGGTTGGAACCATTTCTGTGAGTATAATCTTTAGTATAGGGATGCATAGTGATTTCTACCAACGTGAATGAGCTGTTGGCCACATTTTAAGGCAAGCAAATAATTTGACTTCTTAACAACCTACCTATTTGGGGGGTGAAAAGGGAACCTGTTATGTTAAAAATGTAGGCCAATCTGCAGGTTATAGAGTAGGATGAGGTAAGTAGATTAAATCTTTGAGGACCAGGCCCAAAATGACCCAGTGGACCGCGCCAATTTAAATTTTTTTGTTTTCGTTTTTTCTTCCTCCCCTTCTGAGAGCTCTAGCACTTTCATTTTTTATCTACAGGGCCATGTGAGGGCTTATTTTTTTCAGTAATAGGTGTACTTTGTAATGGCGTCTCTCATTCTACCATAACATGTATGATGGAACCCCAAAAATATTATTTATGAAAATATAAATTGGTGAAATTGGAAAAAAGAATGCAATATGGCAACTTTTGAGGGGTTCCTGTGTCTACATAATGCACTATATGGTAAAATGGTAGCATAATTTTATAGGTCAGTCCGAACACAACCATATGCAGGTTTACACAGATTTTCAATTTTTTTAATGAAATCTTTTTTTTGCAATTAATTATTAATAAAATGGCCCTATTGTGACTCTTACAACGGTTTTATTTTTTCCCCTACGGGGCTGTATGGGGTGTCATTTTTTGCGCCATGATCTCTACTTTTTATTAATACCATATTTGTGTAGATTGGATGTTTTGATCACCTTTTATTAATTTTTTTAATACATAATGTAACACAAAATTGGTAATCCAGGCGCTTTTTCCCCTCTTTTCATTTACGCTGTTCGCCATACGGGGTGACAATTGTTATATTTTAATAGATCAGTTACACTCGCTTCGATATATAGTATGTTTATTTAATTATTTTTATATGTTTTATTTATATTATGGGACAGGGGGGTTATTTTAATCTTTATTGGGGGAGGGGATTTGGGGTATTTTTAAAAACATTTTTATTTTATTTTTTAACACATTTTAAGTCCCCCTGGAGGACTTTTACATGCAATCACTAGATTGCATACACTGATCAGTGTAATAGGCCTGTGGCAGACTCAATGAGCAGAGCGCCGATTGGACCGCACGGAGGAAGGTAAGAGACCTGTGGTGGTCCGACACTGCGGGGGTCTCGTTCTGTAAGTGACAGGAACTGCGATTGTTGCGTTTAAGGGGTTAATGACAGGCTCCAGCGCGATCAGTGCAGCCTGTCATTAACGGTGACACCTGCTATGAAGCAGCTTCATGAAGGAGCATGCTTCATAACCCAGGACGTACCTGTATGCCCAGGGTCGTCTGACAACAGGCGGCCAGGGCGTACAGGTACGTCCTAGGTCATCTAGGAGTTAAAGGGAAAAATCTTTTTCTTTCAGATCAACAGTTTTCATAAACTTTTATAGATTTGTAATTTGCTTTTATTCCTATACTTATTAGCTGCTGTATGTCCTGCAGGAAGTGGTATATTCTTTCCAGTCTGACACAGTGCTCTCTGCTGCCACCTCTTTCCATGTAAGGAACTGTCCAGAGCAGGAGAGATTTTCTATGGGGATCTGGTGCTACTCTGGACAGTTCCTGACATGGACAGACGTGGCAGCAGAGAGCACTGTGTCAGACTGGAAAGAATAGACCACTTCCTGCAGGACATACAGCAGTTGATAAGCACGGGAAGACTTAAATAAAAGTAAATAGAAGTAAATTACATATCTATATAATTTTCTGAAACCAGGTGATTTGAAAGAAAAAGATTTTCACTGGATAACCCCTTTCATATATAATATAGAAAAGACTCTGTATATTTAGTAATTTAATAATTTTAAGGGAAACTAACAGCAGGTTTGAAGACTGTAATCTGTTATATTCCCATAGTGCATGGAATACTGAGAATGAAAGTAATTTTCTTATCTTCATCCTCATTTTTGCAAAATCTCCCCTTTAATCAATATGTAAATTGTGTAGGCGCCCTAGGGATGGGACTCCTCATAAATATTCATCCAGTGCTCTGCAGTGATGAACGCTAGAATGACGTCACTGCGAAGCACAGCCCCAATATTCATGAGTAGGGGTGGGCAGATAAAACGGATCAGTGCACTGAGGGCTCTAGTCCCGCCCCCAGTGCACCAAACTGCCTAATTTGCATACTGATTTAAGTGATGATTTAGTGAAAATGGCGCTGAGGTGAAGGTAAGAAAATGACCTTCATTCTCAGTGTTCTGTGTGCTATGAAAACAAAATAGTTTTTTAACCTGCTGTTAGTTTCACTTTAAAGGGGTTGTCCCACTGAGACAACTAGGTCTAAACTGAAGCATTATGCGAAGGCAACGTACAGTATTTCAAATTTACAAGCATTTCTGAAACTCTACTCCTTAAGCTATATAGACTTACTAATTCCCCATAAGCCTGTATTATTGTGATAACCTGTTGCCCTTGGTTGCAATCCACTAAGGTGGGCCAGGCATGCTCATATCAACTGCAATATTCAGAAAGTACTGGCAGTTGGTCTACACTGAGGGGTGGTTCACAATGAGCAAAAGACGGCGCAATTCCGCGGTGGAGCTCTCTGCCACGGAATCCCGCCATGCTCAGTGTCCTACTGTTAAGCGAATGGAGAGGGCGCGCGCTTGTCCGCTGCCGCCATCTCCGCTCAAAGAATGAACATGTTCATTGTTTGAGCGGAGAGGGAAGGGAGTGGACAGGCGCGCGCTCTCCCATTCGCTCAAAGCAGGACACTGAGCACGGCGGGATTCCGCGGCGGAGAGCTCAGCCGCGGAATTGCGCCGTGTTTGCTCAGTGTGAACCGGCCCTGAGTCTGCAAACATAGAGGATTGTAGGAAAGTGTCTGCACGGCTGCATGTGCAATAGCAGGGTCACAGTCAGAAAGGAAACCAGGAAGTAATAAGATCAATGGGGGAAAAACAGCACAGAAAGTACTAAGAACAGCGTATTTGTAATCTTTTACAAGATACTCGAAAGTATTCACTACTCAAGCAAGTACTACATGCTGCTTGGGTGCTTTGTAAAAGAAAAAATCCTTTCAACAAGCTTTAGAGTGCCCCCACCCTTAAGTATTAAACCAGGTGCCCCCAGCTTGGCAGAGTAGAGGGGACCTGGTTAATCAGAAAGTGATAATCTGGCTCCCAAGGGAAGTTAACCTCCTGGGGGGGGAAACTGTGCTCTGTTGGGGAGAAGGGGTGGGATTATACGTACCATCATAAAGATTGTTTATTGCGTCTATTGCATTTTAGCCACCAGCTTAACAGTACATTAACTTAATACAGCATATGTTCGCTTCAGTTTTGCTTTTGTAAGTACATATAAGTACATATATAGTAAAAAAGCTGGCGGCTATAATACAGTAGATGGGAAGGGGATTGCGTCTTTTGCATTATAGCCACCAGTTTCTTTACAGTATATTAACTTATTACAGTATATTTTCATTCTAATTTAGCTATTCTTCCTTTACAAAAGCAAAACTGAAGCTAAAATATGCTGTATTAAGTTATTATGCTGTTAAAAACCTGGCAGCTTTAATGCAATAGACCCCATCCCTGATCCTTATGTTTGCAAGTCTAAGCCCAACCCCCTTCCCCAACAGAGCACAGTCTGGCCCCTAAGGGGCTACTAACATCCTTATGATTGTAAATATAATCCCCCCCTTCCCCAAGAGGTCACAGGGCCACCGGCATAAGCCCCCCCCCCCCGCGAGCTGGGGGAGGGGTCCACACCAGATTCATAGAGCCCGTTACAGTTTTTTGCTACACCACCCCTGGCCATATTAGATTGCCCAATAGTTAGGAGCAAACAAGCTCCGACCTGTCAGGCCAGTGCTCACATGCTCCTCGTTCCCTATTCGCTGTCTGTGCTATTACATGCACAGACATCAAGCAGGGAGGAGTGGGGTGGCCAAAGGGAGCAGGGGGAGGGGCTCTCTGGACAATCTTTAGATCGTCTGGGTGACCCATAGAAGAGAGTGTCAACCAGCAGGCTGATGCAATTGTCGTCATTTTTTATTATTTTTTTTTTTTTATATCCTGAAAGACATTGTGCATGTCGGTGGACGATTGTCGTCCAGAACAGCCGGTAATCGGCCAAGTATGGCCGATAATAATTTGGTGTAATAGTACTATAACTTGCAGACATATGTGAACCCAACCAATAAAAGGGATAGGTTATATAAAATGGAATAAAATGGCTACTTTAACTTAGTCTTTGGGAGATTCATTGTCAGCTTTGGGCCAGCTTTCCAGCAGAAAAATTTGCACATTTGCGCACAAATTTTCTTTTTATTTTACACAGCCGTCAGTATTTAAAAAAAAAAAGAGAGGAGGTTAGGGGAAGGGTTCCTGCATGTCTATTAGCACATTTTGCATTAAGACTGGTGTATGAAAGGCCCGTCTTAATAAATTCCCCGGTTTATGGTACATTTGATGACTGTATATATCTCCAACCAATTATCTATAGTAGCTTATGTTTCTAATGACATCTTATAGCACTATGAAAATTAGCAAATGTTCTAACAAAATGTCAATTATTCCTTAATTAGAACTCTGATTCTTGTATTTAACCATTTGTTTGCCAAGTCTCACAACTCTATACACCGAGTGCATACCAAATAGTCATCCAAATTAAGGCCATGTGAGCTTGCAACCCAGTGGGTCTACAATAATGATATAATTAGCATTATACAATTAAAGATTGTAATGGCAAAGTTACACTAGAGAGGAACTAGAAGGAACACTAGAAGGGAGAAATAATTGAATTCTCATTTTCTTATACGGATATGTTGATATTGAAGTAGGTCAAAGTAAGGTGATTCCAGTAAGAATAGTCAGATACATGAGCAAATTGCAGATGGAAGAGGTAAGATGACATACAGCCTTAACATTGTATTTAAAATTAGACCACCTTTAACATTGTATGTAGGTTGTAATGGGTTTCATTAAAATCTGCTGTTTGCTGAAGTAATTGTATTGTGACATTTACTGTGATGTTGTTAAGGAATTGAAGGGTTGTATAGGATTAGAGAAATATGGCTGCTTCCCTCCAGAAAAAGCGGCATAGCTTTCTATGGGCTATGTGTGGTATCGCAGCTCAACCATAATTAGGGACTAGGAATTAAAGGGGTTATCCTTGGCTACAAAAACATGGCCATTTTCTTCCAGAGACAACACCACTCTTAATTGCAAACCGCACCTGAGCTGGAGACAAGAGTTGTGTTGTCTCTGAAAGAAAGTGGCCATGTTTTGTAGCACTGGATAACCCCTTTAAATTGATCCCTGGCGTTTGAAAATATATAGGTCCAGTTGCTGTTGAATAAATGGGTTATAAGAAGGTGTCAGTTTTTTTATTTTTTACCAATCAGCATGATTGTGCTGATATGGTTCCCTGCAGCACAGTATAGTACATTATAGGCTGCAGCAGTAGCTTTATAAAGGAGAAAAAGAAGTTTTATTATGCCACGCAAGGCCGGGAGATAGATGGCAACTAGTCATCGTGACTAGTCACGGCTCTCTGCCTATTAGCGCGCAGTGCAAGGATGATTGACAGGCAGAGAGGCCACTATTTGGTCAATTATCTTCACACTGCACACTGACAGGCAGAGAACCGTGACTAGTCACAGGCAGCTCCCCGCCCAGATGACTAGTTGCTGCCCCTCTACTTTTTCACCTTTATTAAGCTACTGCTGCAGCCATGGCTGGTATGCTCCACGAGCTGCACAGTAGATCCATACAGTGCTGCAGGGAACCATATCTACATAATCATTCTGTTTGGTTCCCTTTAAAGGGGTGTTCCCATCTCAACTACTATAGTTATAATTGTAAGACATGTTAAATATTTTTGCAAATAAGTTACTTTGTAAAACTCCTCCTCCTGATATGCAGATCTTTCCCTCCCATTGTTGACAGCTCGTTGTCAATGTTACCAACCACCACTCTGCTCTAAGGGCAGTGGTCTGGCTATAGGGAGTTATAGCGAGGGATTTGTCATTTCCCGGATGGTTTGAGCAAAAATCAACAAATTTATGCCACTGTACCACCTGCTCACTCGATGGGGGGCGGGTAGAAAAGTGCGCAGGGGACATAGTGGGTATAAACCTTTGAAACACAAAATACAGTAGGAACCCTGATTTAGCCTGAAAACAGAGGGATCAGCGCCAGTTCCAAACACTAGCTTTCTACAAGAAGTACATGGCTTGTATTCTCTCTTGTTGGTTGACCTGATAACAGGTATCCTCGGGTTAGGCAGTGGCAATCATCTAAGTATAACTTACACTATAGACAGTTGTAAATGTTGTTCCCCAAGGAAGTAAGTGTACATTTTCCACATTGTGGTGTCTATCCATTGACAGAGTATTCTCCAGCATGTCATTCACTAGTCACTGGATAGGGGATAACTTGTGGATAAGTGGGGGTCTGGGACCCAATGATCCTGAGAATGCAGTACAATTGTAGCCCTATATGAACTAAGCAGATCACACACAGGGCACAGTTCACCAGGGTATATGAACTTTTGAGCAGGGTCATCTGGATGTTTTTGGGTGTCATTATGATTAGAGACGAGCGAACCGGGTTCGGGTTCGAGTCCATCCGAACCCGAACGTTCGGCATTTGATTAGCTGTGGCTGCTGAACTTGGATAAAGCTCTAAGGTTGTCTGGAAAACATGGATACAGCTAATGACTATATCCATGTTTTCCACATAGCCTTAGGGCTTTATCCAACTTCAGCAGCCACCGCTAATCAAATGCCGAAAGTTCGGGTTCGGATCGACTCGAGCATGCTCCAGGTTCGCTCATCTCTAATTATGATTTAAAAAGAGAAAACACAGTAGTTTGACAATAAACGGCTTAACCCAATCACTAACCATGAGTGCAAAAAAAGAAAAGTTTTTGTCTTATCATTCATAAAAAAGGACAAGAAAGCAAAAATTCTGCCAGAGTAATCTTGAGGGCATATGTATATCCTTCATAACAATGGCCTAGCAGGAGACAGGCTACATTTCTCTAGCCAGGGCAAAACTGACTAGTTTTGACTGGTTCCCCATTCTGGGGAGCGAGGGACAGATGTCACTCTCAGAACATTCTTGTAGCTTCTAGAAGAAGCTCGTCTGGGGGAAGGTCATGTGACCAAAATCTCCTGCACCCTGACATGTGGTCCACCAGCGGTGGCAGTTGTAGCAGTGTACCGGACAATATAACAGATTATAGGTTTAAACTCATGATACCCAGACAAAGATTCTCTGCAGGTACACAAAACTACAATTTTCATACCATGTCTGGATAATAGTGTCATACACTGCCTGTGATAAACAGTGTCCTGAAGGGTCTATATGAACATTAAAACATTCACGGAATAGGGTGTCAGGGAACTAACGGAAATAGACACAGACTGTGCAAGCCCTAAACTGAGCCTGCCCTAGCTGTCCCTATCTACTTGCTGCACTTTGCCCTAGGTAGCAGTGGGCAACTGGGCGACGTTCAATATCAAGTGTGAACATCAACTAATTGGCACAGGGGGTGTAACATGTCTTTCTGGGCAACATTCCCTGCGCTGTAACGGGTGATACACGAAACAAGACAACTCACACAATGCAAAGAAGGGTCAGTAGACCAAGTCGGTAACGTGTGGGAGCTAAAGTACAAAAATCGGAGTCCGGGATAGTAGTCGAGGTCACAATAAATCCAAGGGTCAAAAACACACAGATAATCCAAGTCAGAGAAATGCTAGGTCAAGGCACTAGAAACTAGGCACTATCACAGGCATAGAACTTGAGACAAGTGAAGGACTTATAGAACTAGAAGTCCCAGGCCAGATACCGACAGCTAACTGGGCGAGTCAGTTGCCAGTCAAATTACTGTGATCACAAACACCTAGTGCTGATCAGCAGGTGGAGTGCAACAATAGACACTGCTACAACCAGGAGCAGCAGAGCGAAGTATAGCAAAAACATAAGCATACTGCTATGGACGCTAAACCGAACAGGCAGCCCGAGTCCTAACACAGGGTCATATACCAGATAAACTATTGTATATTATGTCTAGATAAACAGTGTCATATAGTGCCCAGATAAACACTGTTATACACCATTCAAATAAAAAGTGTGCAGATAGTGTCATATAGTGTCCAGGTAAACACAGTAAGGCTATGTTCCCACAGCGTATCTTTTCGTAAATGTACGGCCGTTGTTGCAATTGGCAACAATGGACGTACTTTTTACGAAAAGACACGCTGCCTTATCTTTTATGGGATCCCGGCCGGAGCGTATACACATAGTATTCAGTGTATAGCGGCTGCAGAAATTTATGTCAGTGCACACTATTGAGCGAGCAGTTGCGGCCGCAAGCTCAAGTGTGCAGTGGAGAGTTCTGATGTGGGCGCTCAGGTTGCATCAGAACCCCGCGGCAGGTAAGATAATCTGGTAGGCAGTACTGGCTGGGATGATCTTTTCAGAGACCAGCCGGTCTCTTACGTTGTGTGAACATAGCCTTAGACACCATCCAAATAAATAGTGTCCAGATTGTGTCATATAGTGTCCAGGTAAACACTGTTAGACACCATCCAAATAAATAGTGTCCAGATTGTGTCATATAGTGTCCAGGTAAACACTGTTAGACACCATCCAAATAAATAGTGTCCAGATTGTGTCATATAGTGTCCAGGTAAACACTGTTAGACACCATCCAAATAAATAGTGTCCAGATAAACAATGTTATACAGCATCCAGATAAATAGTTTGCAGTGTTTAGATAAATAATGTCCTATAGGGTTCAGATAAAGACTGCTATACTACATCCATATACATATTATGCAGCGTCCAGATAAATAGTATCATACACTGGATAATTAATGGCATATTATGTCCAGATAAACACTGTCCTACAATGACCAGATAAAAATGTTATCAAACATACAAATACACAGTGTGTACAGCGTGCAGATAAATAATATAATTTATAGTAAGATTGCACTGTACTTTATCATTGTACACCTCTAGCTGGTTGCATTTTTTTTTTTTTAAATTGAAGATTTTTTAGATAATCTAGGTTGCCCATAATAGACACAGACTTTTAGAGAAGTGATTAAACATCTTTATGATGCCTTAATGGTTTCCAATGCAGAGCCATAAGCTAATGATGTAACACTTATATTAAATGAGAGAATCACGTCTTCGGTTAGCTACGTCTTGGTGTGTCAGGTACTATATGGATGTATTTGATGGATATATTGCTGCTGGAGGCTTTTCACTGGGTGGTCAGGGATTCCTAATCTCTTTTGGTTGCCATTTTTATAGTATATGCTCCCTTTCATTTGCCAGTCCAGTTTGACATGATTATATTCGTGTCATAACACTCTAAGGCTGGGTTCACACTACGTTTTTGCAATCCTTTTTTGCATAAAATGGATGAAAAAACAAACGGAAAAACGTATGCACTTGTGTGAATCCGTTTTGATCCGTTTTTTTTTTTAACGTACACAAAAACGTAGTTAACCTCAATTTTGTGTGCGTTAAAAAGGGATCCGTTTTGATCCCTTTTTTTTTTTATAATGGTAGTCAATGGAAAAAAGAATCAAAACAGATGCACACAAATGAATAAGTTTTTCCAAAAATGCAAAAATGGATGAAAAAAACGGATTGCAAAACGTAGTGTGAACCCAGCCAAATTGTCATAGAACACAAGGTATCTGATGATGCTCTAATGTGTAGAGCCAGCTTTAGACCTTCACCTCTCTAGACTGGCCCCATAGGGGGACCAAAGAATTAGGTCAACCACGTTTTTGTGTTTGGTAAAAAAAAAACAAAAAAAACAACGCATTTTGATATATATATATATATATATATATATATAATGGAAGGCAATGGAAAAACAGATCCAAAGGGATTGCATACAATTGCATCCATTCTTGCATCTATTTTTTTCTCTCCAGAAAACGAATATGTAAAGCGTACTGCAAAAACACAGGGTGTGAACCCAGCCTTATTAATTTTTGGGATTATTTTCATGTTGTTGTTTTTTTGTGACAAAGGTAAAGGGCTATGATCGCTGACCTTTTTGTACAGCCAGCTTGAATAAAGACATGTTCATGCCCGTATAGAGGTTATATGAGTGGTAGTTACTATGAGGCACCTCTGTATTCCGTGTAAGTCCAGGACTTGATTGATTACAATATACAAGCGGAATTGCATGAAACAACATAACTCTTTAATATGGTTTAATGTGATCACTAGTGGTCAATGTCAAAGAAATATTACCAGACAGCTGTGCCTACATCTCTATACATGTGACTGATTGTTCCATGTTCGTTCAGTACCGACACATGAATTCTAGTCTGGTAGCCTCTATATGTAAGTGGAAGGTTAAAAAAGGGTTGTCCATATTTTTGTTTTTATGCATAGGTCTATAGAACATTCTCTAACAGTACATAAGCCTTTAAGGCACACCTCTGTTATATGACATTTTCACCAGTTTTTCCTTTTGACGATTGTACCGTATCTCTAATTTTCAGTTGTCCCTGAGCTAATGGGCATTAGCTAGCTGCTATAATGTGTCTTCTATGCACTGCACACATACAGTAGAAGGAACCTTCATTTATATCTCTATTACATACCATTAGAAGCAGCAGCAGCAGCAGCATGGAGGACATTATAAAACAATACTGAGCAGTCAAAGCTGTGAGCCCAAAATGGGGGAAAGAGTTAATACTCACTGTAAGTCCCTGTAGTCTTTCAGCAGGCTCTGTTTGCGTCTGTCTCTCTCCAGGTGCACCATCAGCAGCAGGTGTCAGCTCTATATACAGCTTATACTTTCTGTAATAGCCTGGATTGGAGATATCTCCCTTCCTTGCCATGTAACACCAATAGCGGGGTGCCAATTGGTTGTCATGGCATCTAGGTGCTCAACAG
The DNA here is from genome assembly GCF_027789765.1 of Dendropsophus ebraccatus. Lineage (NCBI taxonomy): Eukaryota > Metazoa > Chordata > Amphibia > Anura > Hylidae > Dendropsophus > Dendropsophus ebraccatus. The sequence goes on along the minus strand of NC_091456.1, from coordinate 161,160,218 downwards.
GGACCAGGTCTGTCAGAGACAAATCCTAGTAGGATGCCTTTCATACTGACAGGCATAATGCACTGCAATATAGAACTATTGAAATGTGTTATATCCACTATCAGGTGATTGCATGGCCCAGTTCTAGTGTTAAAGAATGTTTACGAATATAAAAAAAACATAAAGCCCTTTTGTCCCCCAAGAAAAAAAACTATATTTTTTTAAAACATAAATACAGCTTTCCTGACACTCGTTCAGTTCTGAGTAACAGCTCCAGTGTTATCACTTATACGCTCGGCATCAGATTCCCGCTGTCTGCCCGCTCCGTGGAGCGGGTGGATACAGCGGGAGGACCGCCTGGAAAACTGGGATACAGCCTATGGCTATGGCTGTATCCCAGTTTTCCAGGTGGTCCTCCCTCTGGATCCGCCCGCTGCACGGAGCGGGCAGACAGCAGGAATCATTGCCGAGAGTTCGGGGTCGTACGAACCCGAACAGAACTCGATTCGGACCATCCCTAGTTTGAGGGCTTAAACCCATGTTTATTGACATTACACCTGAATTTTAAAAAGGTGGTGTCCTAATAATTCAGTCTTTTAGGGTGGTTTCGCATACAACATCCCTTTTTGAGAAATTCACTCCAGTTTTTTTTTTTTAGACAAAACCAGAAGTGGATTTGAAAGGAATATTCTTTTTCTCCACTGGATCCATTTAAAAAATGGCCGCAAAAACGGCAACAGTGTTTTTTCAAGAAAATCCTGTGGGGAAAACCAGTGAAAGGAAAAACTGCAGGATAGCAAAAAGAAGTGAAAAAGCCGCTCAGCACCAGCTATCTTCCCAAAGTCGATGGTACATCCACAATGTCAGGCTCTGCCTGCCGGCCCCAGCCAATGATCTCCAGTGTTTTTCCTCCGAGTTCCTGAATTATTTTCTTTTGTGCAGCTGTTCTCTATGGAAATGAAGCTTTAAATGGTCGGATGTGCATGGTCATAGTCAGTTTGTTTTTATATTGCAACATGCATGTCAATTTTGAAGCGGCTGGGGGACGCTTTAAGCAAATACCACGGTAGCGGCTGTACTGGAATTTATTTAACTTGAATTTTATTCAATAAGGCTCTTTTTCGAAGTACTGCCGCATGGCCTCTCTCCATATCGCAGCCACTTACAACGTGTTCTCCTGATATATGGGAGGCTGTGAAACACTGACTACACCGTTATTAGAATATATGAAGAAAGGGAGGAAATTGAGATGCCGCTAAAATATACTTATTCTCAATATCAGAGAAACTATTAAAGGCTGGTGTACCACATAACTCCAGCAATGTCTGGCTGTATTTTATGCACAGATGAAAGTTAATATGACAAAAAATTTTCTGGCCTATCTGCGTACCCAATCAGACAAGCATTAGACCTTGCTGCAACTTGTCTCCTCCATAACACAGGGTGTAATGGTAGAAAATGTTAGAGGCTAGATTTAAAGCGACACTAATGCATTTGTTTTATTCTACCTGTGCACAAGCCGATCTCCTGCTTTGATGGTACGAAGAATCTGCTTTTAATAAATGAGGCTGAGTTTATTTCCAGCTTAATATAAAAAAATCCGAATTTTTTTTTCAAAAATATCTTAATTAGGACATATTGTTGCACGACAACAAAAGATTATGAAAAAAAAATTAAAAATGGTGTTTTTGCTAAAATTCTACATCTACCCTTATTCATAAATTGAGTTTCTAGGAAGCAATCGCTCCCCCCATGGCTGTGGGGAGGGCAAAGCAAGCAGCTGGGTTGTAGGAGTAATAAAGAAAGGGAATCAATAGGCCATGCAATGGAGCCAAGGTGCTGCCATTTATCACACCGCTTCTCTGACTCCAATCATTCATCATGCTCAATGAGGCAGCAAATAGGAAAATGACTATTTGTATCAAACACATCTGCACTCATCCACTGAGGTATTTTATTCCCATTAACTCTGAAAGTAAAATACGCAGACTTTTTCGAGCTTCTTTCAGCTCAGGTTGGCAGAAAGAAATTCATAGTACAGGAGCACAATGGCTTCACTTTACATTCCATTCAAACGCCCAAGTTTTTTTTTTTTTTACTCATATCTATATATATTCTACTCATATCAGCCCTAATACTCCCCGTCCTCCTCCGCCACCGTGATGGCAAAATCTCACTGCGCTACTTCTCCTGGTTCCTCTTTTCCCCCCATAAATTACCTCCTCTATGTGGCGGGCAATCTAATTTCCTTAAGTCTTTTGGAAGGTCTGATGCAAATGGGAGGGATATTATCATTATGGTGTAATATCCCATGAAATGGGAGCATCATTATCGGCCCTTTTTATGGTCAGCACGAGTTTATTTCTAATAGAAACGCAATGCTGTGCTCTTAATTAGAAAAAAAACCTAGAGGTGTCAAGTGCAAAGCATATCATATCCTGTGACTCTACTAGTGGCATATTACTATTAGGAGTCGTCATATTTTGTACCTGTCATTATATAGAGGCCACACATAGAAATAAATAAAAAATCCATAATTTTTTTATATAATTTTTCTATATTATTTTAATATATAATATATTAATATTTATGTGTATATTTTTTTGTTTAATTTTACTAACACTTTACAGAAAGAAAGGATTGACCAATCTTGTAGTATGTTCACACACACACATGATTTTTTCCTGTACCATGCAACTGAATGGGATTTCCAAAATTCATTTGCATTCTTCAAAGTAACCCAAAGTAACTGACTTACAAGAAATTTCTGTATATATTCTTAAACTTTTCTATGACTTTTTGCTTTTGCAATGAACAAAATAAATAGACCCTTTAAAGGTGAACTCCACTGTTTTTTTTTTCTTTCAAAACTGGTTTTAGAAAGTTATATAGATTTGTAATTTACTTCTATTTTAAAGTCTTCCAGTGCTTATCAGCTGCTGTATGTTCTGCAGGAAGTGGTGTATTTGTCTGACACAGTGCTCTCTACTGCCACCTCTGTGCGTGACAGGAACTGTCCAAAACAGAAGAATGTTCCCATTGAAAACGTCCCCTTCTCTGGACAGTTCCTGTTACGGACAGAGGTGGCAGCAGAGAGCACCAGGTCAGACTGCAAAGAAAACACCACTTCCTGTAGGGCAAATAGCAGCTGACAAGTACTGGACCTGAGATTTTTAAATAGAAGTAAATTACAAATCTATATAACTTTTTTTACACCAGTCGTTTAAAAAAAACAAGTTAAACAAATCCCCTTTAAGGATTTTCCAAGACTTTTTTTTTTTGTTGTTGTTGGTTTATCATATCAGTGGCAACCCTGCTGATTATTTCTTTCCCAAAACTATTATACCTATGGTAAAAAGAGAATAAAACCTGAAGGGGACAGCTTTGTATATTGCGTAGTGGTAGTGTTGAGTTACTGCAGCTCAGTTTCCATTTACTTCAGTATGGCCACTACACAACCCACAGAGGTGTCTGCTTCCAACTTTGGCAAACAGCTAATCATTAGGGGTCCTGGGTGTCTGACTCCCAGCAATCACTTATTTAAAGGGGTTATTTAGCATGGGAGCACTTTTTTGGGGGGATCGGGGAGGAGGTAGCTGAAATAAAAGACGTCCACTTACCTCCCCAGTTCCAGCAGCGGGACCCGCATCACGGCGCTCCGGTGCCCGGTTCCCGGATGCTTCCTGGTGTCTGACGCCGCCAGGGAACCGGGCACCGGAGCGCCGTGATGCGGGACCCGCCGCTGGAACTGGGGAGGTAAGTGGGCGTCTTTTATTTCAGCCACCTCCTCCCCGGTCCCCCCAAAAAAGTGCCCCCACACTGGAGCACCCCTTTAATGTTAATCCTTAGGATAGGTCATCAACAAGAAGGTCCTGAAAACCTGTTGAAAGCAAATTTGTACCCCCGGACACCCCTCCAAACCGCCAGTACAGTTTTGTTGTCTTACTCATTTACTCCTGGTGCCGATATTCAGGATTAAAACATATTTTTTTCTGGTGGTGTGGTGTCAGAGAGGCGGGGCCTAGAGCATCTGTGCCCTAGACCTGCAGCCCCTCTCTCTTCTTCTTCCCTGCCCTTCCCTTTCTTCTATGTTGGTATGGGCTGGATCTTCATCTTCCGCAGGCCTAGTGCATGGTTGCTCTAGACCCCGCCTTTTTGACACTTGGCTGTCAGAATAAAAGATTTTTTTAGCCCAAATACCAGCGCCAGCAGACACAGAGGCATGCATTGAGTAAGACAATAAAATGGTAGCAGCGGTTTGGGCGAGGTGTCTGGTATATAGAAGTAAATTAGTAATATCTTTTTTAGAAGAATAATAATAGCATTAATAATACCAAATGTTGGTAACTGTACAGAACGAAGGTAAAACTAAGAAAAACAAATTCAGGCTATGTTCACACAACGTATATTTTTGTAAAACCACAGCTGTTGAAAAACGGCCACGATTATTACGAAAATATACATTACCTTGCTGTCTATGGGATCCCGGCCGGAGTGTATACACAGGGTACACTCTCTGGCTGGGATCCCTAGCAGCGCCACAAACAATTGACATGTCAGTTGTTTGCAGCCGCTCTTCATTGAATAGCGGCTGCAGATAACCCTGTCAGTGCGCACTATAGTGTGCAGTGGAGAGTTCTGATGCAGGCACGCTTAGATGCGCCCGCATCAGAGCTCTGCGGCTGCAAAGATCATCTGGCTGGTACTGCAGTACCGACCGAGATGATCTTTTCAGACACCAGCCATTCCATGACCCAGATGGGTCACGGAACGGCCGGTCTCTTACGTTGTGTGAACATAGACTCAGAGTGTGAATTGCATTGCATGATTCTTATCTACGCTACTCTCTGGCTCTCTTTCTTCCTGTTTCTGGAGGGACTGTGTTTCACATGCTGGGCAGCAGATTGTGTAGTTTCAGAGGCAGATCCCTATGTAGAAAGAATGTTTTTACAGTGCTACTTTACACTTATAATAGAGAAGCATGTAGTCAGCTAGAAAAAAGAGAGGTATAATGGGAACTGTAGTTTTTCAAGTGAACTACAACACATACAGTACAAAATATACTGTATGTACTACTTGATCCCTAAAGCAAACACATTGCTCTAAGCTGTCACCCATGTACAGTTCTGCATTGAATGATACAATTTAATGATTTTCAAGATAAAAATGTATTCAACTTTTTTTTTATAAGACCTGTCACTGCTGTAGACCCAGTATAAGCACCACAAGCCCTCTTGCAATTCTCATTCCTAAAAGGTCTATAAACTAGTAATACTATAGGCTGATTGGGGTAATGAGGCTGACATTTGTCACCTTCAGCAATTCATTGACGTTCAAATGTCTCCTTTCATTTACAACAGTTCTGAAGGCCACTACCCACCGTTCTCGCAGAGGATCAATGTAACATAAATTCCTAAATTATACAATTATGCAGGTTTAGGTCAAACAAACAGGCGGAACCCAAATGAGTGTGGCTAGTTGGTTAATAGGAAGCATATGAAAAACTGTAAGTTCAGTTTACTAGACAATAGTAATTGTATTAGTATTGAAGTACCGGTCTGTAGACGTATACAACATAATAGATTTGCTTAGCATTAGCTGTCTTTGGTACAGAAGCAGATGTCCACAATCTGAATATATATGGCCATAGAAATCTAGTATAAGCAAATACTATAGGGTACAGCTAATAAGTGTGTATGTCCTTTAAAACATAATTCCGGTAAGGTAGGCCTCTGATACCCTAATAGGAACCCTAGAGGAACCATTGGAATCCTACTGGTCCCAAGAACAAAGAAAAATTGTACCTCAATTTGTTTGAGGGACAATTATCCTCCATTTCCAGAGGTGGGACACCCATTGAACAGCTATATTTCCCCCATCCTTTGGCATAACCCCTTTAAACAAGTTATGGACTTTGCTGCAGGGTAAGATAAAGTGGTGTTTAAAAGGGGGTGTTCCCATCTCAGATTGTTATACTCTATCCTATGGCTGATCGCTATTGGTCTGACCATTAGGACCCCCACTAATCCCTCTGTTTATCCGCTATGGGGCATACAAATGTTTTTGAGTTCAGCAATTGGAAATATTGTCAGTACCAAAAGGAATGAATGGAGCGCGGGCCACGATGGTGGCACAGATGCCGTCAGCGTCTGCATATAAACATTTATCAAATGTTCACAACCCTGGCATGATAAATGTCCCTTGTAGCTCTATTTATACTAATTATGCCCCCCCCTCCAAAGTTTAAAGTTGAGCTTAACCCCTTAAGGACCGAGCTATTTTTCCTTGTGTTTAAAAGGCCATAGCACTTGCATTTTTCCACCTAGAAACCCACATGAGCCCTTGTTTTTTGTGCCACTAATTGTACTTTGCAGTGACAGACGGAATTTTTCCATAAAATATGCTGTGAAACCAGAAATAATTTTTTACGCCGTGTGTCCTATGTTCTATATGTTCCTCAAGCTGTTACGATTACAACGATATGTAACATGTATAACTTTTCTTTTATTTGATGGCCTGTAAAAATTTCAAACCATTGTTAACAAATATACGTTCCTTAAAATCGCTTCATTCCCAGGCTTATATCGCTTTTACCCTTTGGTCTATGGGGCTGTGTGAGGTGTCATTTTTTGCGCCATGATGTGTTCTTTCTATCGGTACCTTGATTGCGCATATGCAACTTTATGATCAATTTTTATTACAATTTTTCTGGATTTGATGCGACCAAAAATGCGCAATATTGCACTTTGGGATTTTTTGGTGCTTACGCCGTTTACTGTTTATTGCTGTGTATATAACAGAGCACCGATCCATTAGATAATGGTCTGCTGCAGACCATCTAAATAGATTGCTGAGCCGGTATCAGCATCATTCCGACACTGAGCCCTGGCCGGTTCATTACAATCTCCCCTCCGTGATCGCATTGCGGAGTCGAAAACCCCCACTAGACACCAGGGACAGGGGACACAGTTACTATCCAAATGCAGCTGTCAGGCCGTGGCAACTAAGACCTGTGGTCCCTGGCTGCACATAGCAAGGGGACCGCGGGCTGCAGAGAGGGCTCACGCCGGGAGCCCTCTCTGTTTACCCTTAACAGAGAGCGAGTGAGTTGTATGCCAAGGATTCTCTCCCCCCCATCTACTACTTGAGCTGGTGTGTAGGGGCCCTATTACATGGAAAGATTATTGTGTGAAAAATTGTTAAATCCTTTGAATTTAAGCGATAGCCCTTCTGTGTGTATGCAGGCAACGATCAAACGATTTAACAAAAATTTGTTCATATGTCACTGATCACATCTTTTGAGCTGACCATAAAATCATTGTTAATTGTTCGCTAATCATTCACAAATCTTTCAATGTATGTACATGAAAAGAGTGTATGTATTGCGATCATAACTAACGACTATCGTTCTGTGTATTGTGGAGAATGATTTCAGGTCGTTTATGGTTAATTGGAGAGAAAAGAAAAATCTTTTGTTTAATAGGACCCTAAGGGTATGTGCACACTACGGAATCCGGGTGGATCATCCGCCCTGGATTCCGCAGCTCGCCCCCGCTCACAGATGCTGGCAGATGTGTGCATCTCCGCTGGTCCCATAGGCTTCATTCTGTGGTTTGCCAGATTCCACCGTCTGCTCGAAGAATGAGAGGGTTCATTCTTCGGGCTAATGGCAAAATCTGGAAAACCATGGAATGAAGCATATGGGACCAGCGGAGATGCGTGTGGCCATGAGTGTCCGCTGGCGGGGGGCAAGATGCGGAATGGCCGGTCTAATACTTAGTGTGAACATAGCCTAATTTATTAGGCTGTGATATTTTTGAAAGCAAGAACAATGGTGCAGACTATTTTTGTTGTCAGGAATTCAAACTGAACCCTAAACACGTGTGATTTGGCCATAAACATAAGAGCTTGGCTAAGCATGCAAAGTTATTTCAGTTGGGAAAGACGGCAGCCAGAAAGATCTCCTGTTAAAACAAAGGATCAGACAGGATCAAAAATGAGTGTCCCTGTCACTTTAAAAAGTACCCGTCATTATAAAAAATAATTTTGATATGTCATTGGACTTACTTGAAAAAGACCCTTTGAATAGAAACGTCGCATTCCTCTGTACCTAATCACACTATGGATGCTGTTGGACTGTCTTAAGTTCTTATGCTTACATTTAGAATTGTGGACGACCCAGCATGCATCCAAATTCTACAGGTTAGCCTCATTGGACTTTTGCTCCCTTGTGCTGTTGGACTTTATTTTGTTTTGTTATGTCATCAGTAATGTTGAGTGGATGGGTTTGGGTTTGGCAACGTTCTCCGAAACTGAATGCTATGGCTAACCTTATTTGACTCCCGGCAGCTGGAGGAGTTGGACGCCGTAGAGCTGAGAGAAAAACATGGATACAGCCTATGGACCTGAACAGTTTGGTAAGTCCACTAATTACTAGTCATAAGGCATGTCAAAAGTTACTGATTGCAGCATGTCCACCATGATATGACGGCTGGGAAAAGAGCTCGGCAGCAGTGCACTTGACTTCCCAGCCACCCATTAGTTTAGACACTTTATTCTCATAGACTATAATCAAGCAAAAGAGTTGGAATTATCCATCGTCTGGAGATTACTGCCGCCATGCTTTCTCCCGGCTGTATCTTCATATGCTTGATGACAGAGACGTCAAAAGTTTGATCGGTTGGGGGCTGGGTGTCCAGACCACCAATGAATGTTAGAGCGCCTGTGATCTTCATTGTGCTGCAAAAGATGGACTCCATAGACTTACTGTATAAAGGCAGGGAGCCGGGATGTAAAGCATTCGCCCAATGATTCTCCAGTTTCTATCTAACTGTCAGTGGGGTCTGAACACCCATATCGTGAGCAATCAAAACTTTTGGCATTTCGATACTTTGTATCAGTATCATTTAAAGAAATAATCCTTAATGTCTAAGGGCCCTAATAAACGGGGTGATTATCGCCCAAAGTGACTTTGTAAAAGGGCGACAGATGAGCCTTGTTGATCAGCTGACCCATCAAAAAATTATCACTCACCAGCCGAACATATCCCCATCTAATAGGGAATCTCTGACCAACGAACAATGGAAGCAAAGGGCACGAGCCACGAGCGCTGATCTATGAGATCAGTGCTCCTTTACAGTGATCATTAGGCCGTCTAATAGGGCCTTACTGTGACAGGGATTATGGGGGCATTAAAAACCAATACTATATACTGAATCTGATTTCACAGGGAAACATTTTAGGTCTAAACATCTTCCATAGCTACATAACTAAATAATATTTCCAAATGTTTTCACCCACTAATAATTTCCCTTGCGGTAAAAGCTGCTTTATGTTCTATACAATATACAGTTTTGGGCTGGGTTCACACTACATATATTTCAGGCAGTATTTGGTCCTCTTGTCAGGTCCTCATAGCAACCAAAACCAGGAGTGGATTGAAAACACAGAAAGGATCTGTTCACACAATGTTGAAATTGAGTGGATGGCCGCCATATAACAGTAAATAACTGCCATTATTTCAATATAACAGCCGTTGTTTTAAAATAACAGCAAATATTTGCCATTAAATGGCGGCCATCCACTCAATTACAACATTATGTAAACAGATCCTTTCTGTGTTTTTAATCCACTCCTGGTTTTGGTTGCTATACAGCCTCAAATATACAGCCTCAAATATACGTAGTGTGAAGCCAGCCTTGTAGCGTGGGATTATTTAATATAATTTAATAGGATGAAATTACTTTTGGAGAACACCCAAGTAATTTTTTTCCCCCGAAACAACTTTATATATCGTAACCTTTCTGAAATGTTTGCAACACAGACGATAAATTAGTTTTCACTTAAATAAAATCATTTATTAAACATAATTAGGTATTTAGACAAATGTGTAAAATCCAACCCAACATATAAAATAATTTGAAATAATTTTACTTCTTGTTTAATTATCCATTTACCCAATTTGAGGAGGGTTTGCTATGTAACATTGTAGTACATAAAAAATATACATACACACACATGTTATTTAAATTAGCATATAAAGCCTCCAGGGTGTTCCCCTGGGCTACAGAAGCTCAGCACCATTTAGACTCTTCTCACCTAATGGCCTTATGCCAACAAGTAAATGCCCACTCTGTTGACAGACTGAATGTTGTTGAGCTTTTGCAGATGAGGGAAATACACTTTGGGCTATATATTCCAATTTGCAAAAATTCTAAAGCTTATATCTTAGTGCTGGAGTGACAGACTCTGTGGACAACTCTGATACCATATACTCCAGGTATTTACATAGAAAACTGGTGTGAATAAATTCTTAAATTTTACCTTATAAGGGTATTTGTGAAACTGGTAAATATAGTTAATTGCAAGATAGAGAGATAATAGATAGATAGATAGATAGATAGATAATATATACATTGATGATAGATAGATAGATAGATAGAGGATAGATAGATAGATAGATAGATAGATAGATAGATAGATAGATAGATAGATAGATAGCACAGAAGAAAGCCGCACATCCAAAGGCAAAGGAGTGGGTGCTAGCAGAGAAAGTCCCTTGGCCGGGGATCCCAAACACAGTCCGCAAAAATCCGCAGCACTCCAGCATATGGTGAAAAGATTTATTCCATCAAAACAGGTACATGAAATTAGCCGGCTAATTTCATGTACCTGTTTTGATGGAATAAATCTTTTCACCATATGTTGAAGTGCTGCGGATTTTTGCGGACTAGATAGATAGATAGATAGATATCCAGGGAATCTATTAAATATATACAGGTATCTTGGAGCTGGGGCACCTATCAAAGACAGATGTTCCTGCTCCTTGAAAATTCAGCACGCCTTGATGTATGAAGCTAATACTGACTACATTTGTATTACATCATCGAACAGAGATATATAGAAGAGTGATAATAATATAGATGTGTATGTGGTGTTATGTGATTTGTAATCTTAGTGTTTCTGGCTGACTAGAGGACCACAGGATGCTTTGCTGGGCTCTGGCAATGACACAGTATTCTACTTCAAGGTTCAGCAGGAGACAACCACACCTGGAGTTAACTTGTTTTTAGTTCTTATGCTGTAAAACAAATCTATACTTACCAGAAATCCAGGTCCAGTCTTCTGAAGGCAGATTTTTAGTCTTGTGCCGTTTGAAAAAACAGACTAAACACAGGAATTTCGGCCAGTACAGTTACTGCTCAATGTGTCCATCAGTAAAAATGACTGCCTTCTCTGTGAATGCTCAAATTACCTGGAAAACACTGGACTTCCTGTGACTCTGACAAAAAGAGAGTCAGAACACAGGAAGTGCCGTGTTTTCCATGATAATGGAAAAAATAATGAATGTAAATTGCAACCATGCTTTGTATCACATCTACTGTAATTTGAAAGTTATAAAGACAGGTTCCTCTTTAATAACTTATTAGACCTTGTAGATAAAGTAGTAGCCTATGTGCATAATGATACCAAGGAATTTTACCATGCAATTAAAGGTTGAAAAGTTCTTTTCTGTTCTCTGGTGACCACAGAGAACCCATCTTTGAATGTATTATTATTATTATTATTATTATTATTATTATTATTATTATTATTATCAATTTCCTCAATGTGTGACATGACCCCATCAATATGTATAATTCACATTCTCAAATCAGCACTATGGGGAGAATTTATTGAAATTGCCACTCCATCTCCAGGAAATAATGTAAAGAGTATTGGTCATTTTACACGGTCCTCATATTG
>NC_091456.1:161025994-161145994 GCF_027789765.1 Dendropsophus ebraccatus | reverse complement strand
GTTTGGATAAAGAGTGATGAAAATAAATAACCGGAGCTATCTCTTGCACTATATTCCCCTTATAGAAGGTCAAGCCTTGGACATGGTCATTTATTTTTCTCCGCACAGCCACAGGCATTTCTTTTTATATTCCAAACTGCCTTGTGGTCTCCTTTGGCGGATTATAAATGTCTCCTTCTAGCTGTGATTTGTTTAATCCGTGGAAATGGTGCCGGTTGTATGTAAACAAGCCAAGTGCAGAATGGAGGCAGCCACCCATGCGTGGCCAGCCTGCCTATTTGTCAGAAAAGCTTCATAAATACTCAGCCGGTCTGGGCAAGATGATGTCTCCATTTTTGCCAGCAAAGGGCATTAGAAGACAAAGGAGAGGCAGCGCTGCGTGTAACCTTTAAGGGACATATAGAGTGTGCGAAGCCAGGAGCTGTTTATAAGTCACCGCCAGGATGATGGTCATCTTAGCGCTCGCTATATGGCATTTATTAAAGGGTGCATTATTCATTAAAGCTGCATTATCCCCAGAGAGGGGAAGCACTCACAAGGTTACGACACCTTTTAACAGACACACACTGTGTTAAACGTATTTGATTTTCCTATAGTAAATGCTTTCAGGGCTTTTTTTTTTTCCTTTTTTTCTTTTTTTTTCCCGATGATATTTTCTCAAAAAAGTGCTTTTGTTTGCTCGCTTGCGGTTTTTATGGCATCTTTTCCTCCAAAACAACATGTGTGTATATAAACATTTTATGAAAGTATTTGCTCTTGTTTAATGAGCTTGGAGAGGCTTCATTTTCTAATCATCTCCGACTAATGAGGAAGTCCCAGACTGCTCCTATAAACATCAGACGGAGCAACATGGAAGGGCTGTCTCATTACCAGCCGGCAGCCATCTTTAGTGCCGTTCCCTGCCGCCGCCGCCGATAGCCTTTTCGTTTAAGTGCAAGTAGCGCTTTTATAGAATTGAAATAAAATTCCTAGCCATAATATTTGGAATGATTGTTATGTGGAGTGTTGTGTTATATTGTTCTATTGTTTACAAATACAAAGTAATATTATTATTATATTGTAACATTCATTATATGTAGCTATGGTGAAAGAAAGGTCCAGTTCTTAGGATCACCGGGGTTTACTTTCTGCTGGATGGATGAAGAGCATGGCTCAATGACTGAATAATATATCAGGTCATGCTTTGGGGTACAATATTCTGGGCTGGTTTGTGTTTTAATATACCTTTATAGTTCTCAGAGCCTAATTTTTCTAAAATAAAATTATCTAAATGACCACAGAGAGGAGTTTATTGCTTGTACAGAATTACCAGAGATGCTTTCTTCCAGAAACAGCGCCACTAATGTCTACAGGTCGTGACTGGTATTGAGGCTCAACTTTATTCAAGTGAATAATAAAAGGGCAGACTAAAGGACCAAGTGGTCTTTTGCTGCCGACAATCTTCAATGTTTTTGCGTATGGTGCCAAACTGCAATACCGCACACAACCTTTATATAGGAGTGGTGCTGTTTTGTTTTTTTTTGGAAAGCAACAATGTTTTTCTAATTCTGGACAATTGTTTAAATGTATTAACAGTATGAATGTAGTATGTGATGCCGCCTAAAGGTGGAAGAAGATAGCAAGGATTCATAATTTAACTCGGCAGAGGATTTTGGAATTCTGAACAAACATTCTGGACTCATTTAGATAAAAATATTAAACAAGGACATTCATTTTAGTGTAAAGTTCCGCAACTGGTATCTTTTGAGTGTTAGGATAGGTTCGCATATGAGTATTTTTAGCCAAAACAATTTTTTTTTTACATTATTGTAAGTAAAGTGTTTGTGTTTTTTTGTTTTCTTTTTGTTATTGCTGCTTATAGAATTTTCTAAATAAGTAGGTGGGACACAGCTTGAGGGGTGGGCTGGCTCTCATAGCCAGAGACAATTACTATTGTTTATATCAGAAATTAGTATAAGGTATAACAGCATGGCTACAACTGGGGTAGACTTCAACGTATGGTGCCCAGGGCCCCCACCCCATATATATATGGCAACAGATTTTTCAGACAATTGACTTTCAAACTATTTGAAAACAGAGCTTAACTTTAGGAAAGACTGATGCTAATAAATATGTTAAGGGTGTCATTGTACCTGCCTAAAGTGTTACTAGAGTATGTACATTCTAATAACGACCAGTATACAAGAAAAAAAAATTCAAATGTGGAATCAATATTTGGCCAATGGATTGCACTGATGAGCTTGCAATTTGGGAATCTGGAAATGTGGAAATGTAATGTCAGTGCCCTATGGTGTTTTTACACAAACAGATTTCTCTGACAGATTTTTGAAGCCAAAGCCAGGAACAGACTATAAACAGAGAACAGGTCATAAAGTATAGACTGAGATTTCTCCTCTTTTCAAATCCATTCCTGGTTTTGGCTTCAAAATTCTGTGTGTGTAAAGGCATCATTATAGTGATGATATAACAAAATCAATATTATAATTAAATTTAAAAAATAAAAATCATACCAATTCCATAAATATATCAATACTCATGGGTCTGATTATGGGCACATTAATATATGTTCAAAACAGAAACATGTATTAACCGTTTGCAGTTGATAGGAGATAGATAGATAGATAGATAGATAGATAGATAGGAGATAGATAGATAGATAGATAGATAGATAGATAGATAGGAGATAGATAGATAGATAGATAGATAGATAGATAGATAATAGATAGATAGATAGATAGATAGATAGATAGATAGATAGATAATAGATAGATAGATAGATAGATAGATAGGAGATAGATAATAGATAGATAGATAGATAGATAGATAGATAGGAGATAGATAGATAGATAGATAGATAGATAGATAGATAGATAGATGGATAGATAGATAGATAGATAGATAGATAGATAGATAGATAGATAGATAGCAGATAGATAGAGATAGATAGATAGATAGATAGATTATTAGCTCAGACATTTACTACATATAGGGGGGGATTCATCATTGCATATATGCCGCTTTTCTGATGTGCAAAAGTTGCAATTTTCTGTGCAAAAACTGCTTTTTTTTTTTTTTTGCAACTGGTTTTACTCCACCCTCGCCACTTTATTTTATTTTATTTTAATGTGGACAGGCTTAGATGGAGGAGACATGAAATTACTATTTATGTCCAATACTGATGTAAATTGCAGTGGTAATCTATGCCACCTCATACCTAACATGTCCTTATGTTTTCAGCCAATGATGCGGATGCTTTAGGAGGCGGGCACTTCTTAATAAATTAACTTTTTTCCCTTAAGAATAGCATATAAATTGCAAGTCTTTAGTAAAGTATATCTAATGCAGTCTTGGTTTAATTCAAAATAGGGACTGAAGTGAAGAGCAGGGCAGATATTCTTTATAAAGGAAAGCATTCCCCAATAATAGAATTAACTCTCCATTTATCTTAGTAAATTAGGCCTAACCAATGTTATCAATGGCATTTAATAGTGGGCTAAGTGGATTATTATACAGGTAAACAGGAGGTTATCGTTCAGTGAAGGTATCCAAACACAGCCAACTCATACATGTATATCTTGTAGAAGAGGCACCCTATTATAGGGAATTATAGAGGTCTAGACTATTTATATATGTGTATATATATATATATATATATATATATATATATATATATATACTGTATATATATATATATATATATATATATATATATACATATTCTGTCTCTAGGGTTGTTTGGGGAAGACCTATTACTAAGAAATTGTATCTGTGTTTATATATGGATTGATATGATCAGAGATTGGCTACTGAGGTCATGTGTCTATGCAGCACTCTCTTTTTTAGTTCCACCACAGGTTTTGGCTAAAAATACTGCGTGAACATAGCCTTAAGGGGCAGTAAGAATTTAATTGATTTTACATAATAAGTTAAGCTACCCAGTGTCTCCCTTGCTTCTCCCCACTCTTTGCAGCCGCTGGGGCAAACGTCAGAGTCCGTCTCTAAAGTGAAAGGCCTCTCAGCCAATCACTGGCCAAGGTAGTCCCATCCCGGCCAGAGATTGGCTGAGCAGCCTGTCACTTCAAAGGCTGGCTCTGAAGTTGCCCCAGCGGCTGCGGGGAGCAGGGAGAAGCCAGAAAGACACCAGGGAGAGCGGACTGTACTGATAGAAATGAATGCCACTGGCCCAAAATTTAGTAAACAAACATTAGGGCCACACAACATTGTCTTTTTTCCTTCTCCATTAGTAATGTGCATAACCTTAATGGTTGTGCTGATATTTACCTTCCTGACATTAAGCATCTCCTAAAAAACTCCCAACTGTGTAGACTTCCAAGAGCAGAACCAATGGGGATTGTATGTCTAAAATAAAGCCGCCATTAAGGTAATTATTATTACTATTGCTTAAAGTTGGTATGGTCACTTTACTATAAATTATGATTACGTTGGATCAATAATTCAACCATGAGACTAGTCTTTATACCAATAAACATAGAATTTTTTTTTTCCCTGTAAAAAAAACATTATGAATCCTAATCACTGTATTCCATTTCCTAATATATAATATATAATTCATTACAATAATGAGGCTGCACTTAGCCTGTGTTCACACTATTCCGAGGCTGAAAAATACACAAAATGAGCTTCAATTTGTATTGTATAGTTATTATGTATGTTTCATGTAAGAAGTTAATTGCTGTCAGTAAGAGGTAGAATTGGAGGGGCAGAGGAAACATAACAAACTATCCCAACCCACTTCTCCCTGTGCCTCTGCAGTGGTGGATTGCTGCTCCGAGACCCCTGGCTCCTAGATCTCCCGAAGAGCCGACATCATGACTCGGCTGATGGACAGCCCGCTCAGCCAGTTAGTGACTGGGGCGGGACACCACTACAGTCACTGATTGGCTGAGCATGCAGTCCATCAGCTGGAAGGGCATTCTTCCCCTCTGAGTCATGATGTCATCAGAACTTGGGGAAAAATGCCTTCTGGTGGGGGTCCCGGACATGGGGAGAGGTAAGCAATGATTGATTGTTATATTCTCCCCTGCCCATGCCGGCTCTTAGATTATAGAAATGGATGGACGTCTCTTTTAATGGCAAAAGGCATCCATCTTTGGCTGCAAATATGGTGTCCCACCACTGGTGTTTCTAGTCTTTACACCATTCGCAAAAGTCTGTACTCTAAAGTAGAAGTGGTAATGAAGTAGTACCCAAGTTTTGCCACTAGATGTCGCTGTTATGTGTATTATGTGTTTAGATATTGTATGGCTGGATGTAACTAAAGGGTTATTGTTTTAGGATCTGTGCACTAATGGGAGTTTTTTTCTCTTTTCCTCCTATCTCTGTCTGTCTCTTTTTGCACTCTCTTGTCACCCACTCACAGCACACCTTATAACTGCTGTAGAAGGAAGTCACATGGGCAGAGGAAGTGTAGCCTTACCATAGTGATTCTTACTCTGGCTTTTGTAGAGGAAGGACGGAAGCCAGATCGGTCCCTGTAGTAGCCGAGAAGAGCCTTGGCTCCTGCCAGGTCCCCTGTGGACAGTCTTACTCTGGTCTCTGTAGTAAACGGGTGCACATGAGACACATTAGCACTCTTTTCTTGAAGAAAGCACTTCCACACACTATGCAGTGCTGAACGCACTCTTAAAGAGGACAAATCAGGGATCACCCCAACCCATGCTGAGAACCAGTCTAAAAGAGCAGGACAGTATCTGGCACAAGAAAGGAACTGATCCAGATAGAGCAAAGTTGCTAGGAACCTACGTACTCTATCTCGCAGCGCGGGTGTAATCAGAAAATTCTGACCACTCTGCTCATCCCAGGTAACAAGGTCTTGGGCTTGTGTCACCGTCTAGAACGGGTCGCCCAAAACTGGAGGGCAATAGGTGGTGCAAAGACCAAAGAGTCAAAACATGGGCACAATTATTCTCTCTACTCTCAAGTATTCTACTTATTCTCCTTCTAAAGTTCCAACGGAGCACACTTCTACCCTGGGTTGGGACTCTCTCTAAATCCTCCTCTCTACTTCTCAGAACTTCTACTACCTCTCAGCACACAACTCAGTTGGCACAACTGTATCTCTCTCTCTCACAACTTCCCAGCACAGTATGAGTTACTAAAGATATTATCAAGTCAAGATCCTAATATATCACTGTATTGAGTCTTCCTAGAAGAGTTTTAACTGGACTCAGTGGTTATTCGCTAAGCACCTACACAGCCATTGCTTCCTCCTTGGGTCATCTCCCCTTTTTGTGGGTGGCGTTACCAATAGTCCAGGTGGGTCATAACTCCACTCCGGACCACCATGATAAGCACCCAAGGGACCCCCTCACATCCCGGCAGGTCACCAACCACAGGGGAAAGGATATAGCCAGCCCCTTTAAAATAAAAGCAGGTGTGCCAGCATACCTGTGTCCCCAACCAGCACTGGCGTCACGACAACCTAACATCTGGCTGAGCTATATCCCAACCAACCACCATAGAAGTGGCAACACGCGTTACCATCTAGCAAGTGACCGATCCAGCGTACACCACACAAACATTGTTCACGAACATTATTTGTGATTGTAATTTAAAAAAGTTCCATCTTTTTTACGACCATCCAAAAAAAACCTAGTGGGAACATAGCCTTGTTTTTGCCTTTTTTAAGTATTTTATGGCAATCATGGCTTTGCTTGCAATTTTTAAGAATTTCTATGCATTTTTATGCAAAAATAATTCACCAAAAATTTTTAAAAACTCATACGTAATAATATATGTATAAGTCACAGCGGTATGTGGATAGTGTTGTGTTTTCCTATGACTGTACATTCAAAATATCTATGTAAAATAGCCAGACTAATATGGCCTTAGAATACAACTTAAGGCTATGTTCACACTGCGTATGAATCCGTCCGTAGATCATACGCCGCCGTACATGTGCCGCTGAAACTACGGGCGTGGGAAAAATAGACATGCGGCCGAACCGTGAATATACGCCCGTAGTACAGTTATGCTTCCCTAGCTTGTTTCGAATCGATCTGAGGCAGGTCATTTACTTGGAAATCTTCGCCCAGCCCCGTAAACCGCACAGAACCTTTTGGATCGAAAAATCAAGTTCAATTTGGCTGAAATAAGTACTTTGTACGGGACCGCATGGAAATCCACGGCCGTGAGTTTCAACATTTCCGTCCTCAAACAATGGTGTTGTTCATTTTTCACAGTGCCGTATACGATCCGGCCGTAAGCTCATATGTAGTGTGCACTGTGTGGGCGTATATCGTATACTTTCAAGCGAACACATTATTATTATATATCATTATTATTATATATCATGCTATTATAGTGCGATGTGACAATTTCAATAGACAGCCCATTCAGTAGACATGGTGCTGCCTTGTTAGGTGATGTCTAAACAAGCGATGTTCTACATGGAGACCATGGGCTATGTCGTGCGCTGTAGCTTTACGGCAATCATGCATATGGGCCTCATTAGATGGCCCTTATTAAGTGCGGCAATCACTTCCTCTAATTACCATGGTCCTTTCTTATTTAGAGAAGGATGCCTGGTATTAGAATGGAGAAGAAGCTATTAATCAAACCTTTACACCTTCCTTATCGCAGGCGTGATGCTGAGGATTATCATAAATCTACTCCGATACTAACACGAGAATAATGAGTTCAGTAATGATAGCAATGATGATCATAATGATTTTAACCAACAAAGAATGGCTGAGATTTATTGCTAATAACGTGATACAGGAACCCCTTCATTACAACCTATAGGTACTCTTCATTATAGAAGAGAGGATAAGACAGAGTAAAGCCCCAGCATTTATTAGCTCACACCGCTAGCTGATAAATACTTATTTAGATTTTCCCTAAAGGCCGTGACCCTTGAAAACTTGTTTCCCTTAATGAAAGGTCTATGATATGGCATCCCTATAATTACAATAAATCAAATATAAAAATAAACACGGCCTCTTCACGGCACTGAATGAACCCAGGCGAATATCAATGAGGTGTTGGCGCAAAGAGGAATTGTCACTTCCGCTATTGTTATGTAAATGGGGGAGCTCCAATGCACTCGATCAGCAAGTATATTGTGCGCAGCACAGTATCTGACAATTGGCTCAATAGTTTTCAGTAAGACTATAGCAGGGTAAGCTGGGGTTACATAGTCTAAGAAGGTACTCACCAATTATCAAGGTAGCAATATAATTTGTCATTAAGGCATTGAAAACAGTAGATCTGTGGGGCTTAGAGGGTACGTATCTATGTATATGGTTAGAGTCACAGAGAAATAGAGACTAGGGGGTAGGTTTATTAATACTGTCTAACAGTCAAAGGCTAGGTTCACACGTCTTTTTTTGGCCATTCAACAGCCGTCTTTTTGGACGTCCATTATTTTAAGGTCAAATAACGTCTATTATTTTGCAATGTCGCCCGTGATTTCAAAATAATGGACTTTATATGGCCTCAAAATGGCGGATGTCCAAAAAGACGGACAAAGACGGGAGATTTATCAAACAGGTGTGAAGTAGATTTGTCTTTGTTGCCCCTAGCAACCAATCAGATTCTACCTTTCATTCCTCACAGATTCTTTGTAAAATTAAAGGTGGAAAAGAAAGTCCAGCGCAGCAGGGGACTAACAGGGAGAAGGTGGCAGTAAATGAGGAACAAGGGGGTGAGTATAGTTTTTTCTAATTAATAGAAAAATATATATATATTTATTTATTTCTCTTTTTTATTATTTATTTATTGTTTGAAGGCAAACTAATTTACATATTTTGTATATATTTTCCCATGATGCCCTGCCTTCAAATAAGTCTCATCAATGAAAATCAGCCATATCTGGAAGAGAAGAAAAATAACTGTGCAAAAAGTGAACCAATCATATAAAGTTTTATTCATTCATTTTAACCTTCCTATATTAACATAATTAGCAAATCACATGCTTCTTTATTAAAAAAAACAGAAGCTCCAATGGGCAGGACTCACAATATACTGATAATCTTCTACGACCTGTATCCTTTTCAATGATTTGTGTATATTATGTCTATTATTTTCCCGCCACCATGGCCTAGGCTGCAGCTATAGAACCAGTAAACGTATCACAAATGTTTACGTATGTATGTGCTGCTTACCTATATACCATTGTTTTGAGTAGATTTATATTATATGGTCACCTAGGTGTCGGCTAATTCGCTTTGTAAGACTAGTAGGAAAAAAATATTCACTTTATAGGCACGCAGGACGGTTTATTTGAAGTGAGTGACAACAGGATAGCTGCCATTTGAGTGGATTGTCATTCAATTAGCATATAAAGCAGGCCGCGGTCCTGGCGTCTTCTCTAAGCTCGGTCCTGTCCTGTAGAAAGCCTTTCGCCTTATGGCAGATCATTCTCTAAGTGAATAGAGATGAAGGCAGGGATATTAAGAGACTCTATAAAACATCCCGGACACAATTGTGTGATTGATGGAGGACAAAGTAGGAACAGCAGGACACAGGATCCTGGGAGAAGCCTCCCTGTCAATTGAAGAAAGCCATGGCTGCGAGCAGCCTCTCCTGGAGGAGTTTGCAGTCTATTTGTATGAGTAATCAGCTGGGCCCCCACTCTGTCAGCAGTGTTTACTCACTGATTTTCTCTACAAGACAGCCATTGACATTGGATGGATGGGGATAATCTGGCGCAGAACTGGTGGCTTTGCAAAGGCTACAGGTCGGGGATGGAGGCTGCAGGTGCCTGGGTCGCCCAGCTAATCTTCAGGCTCCAATCCATCATCCCCTATTGACATGAAACAGACAGAGCCAGGCAGGGGCAGAGACTAGGTAGCCATAGGGCGGATACACTGGGCAGCTATACTTACTGCTATACATAACATTATCAAACGTATAGTAGTAGTACCAAATATTCTAATATCCTATATAAACTCAATGCATGTTGTGTGCACAAATATCGACATGATATAATAAATACTATAAAGTATATAAATACTATATAATAGTATAGTATAGTACATAAAAGTATATAAATACTATATAATATACATAGTTAAAGCCCATCATGATATCTCCTTTATATATGCATGTTGTGTGCACAAATATTGACATAATATAATAAATACTATATAAAGTATATAAATACTATATAATATACATAGTCAAAGCCCATCATGATATCTCATTTATATATACATGTTGTGTGCACAAATATTGACGTGATATAATAGATACTATATAAATACTATATAATATACATAGTTAAAGCCCATCATGATATCTCATTTATATATATATGTTGTGTGCACAAATATTGACGTGATATAATAGATACTATATAAATACTATATAATATACATAGTTAAAGCCCATCATGATATCTCATTTATATATACATGTTGTGTGCACAAATATTGACGTGATATAATAGATACTATATAAATACTATATAATATACATAGTTAAAGCCCATCATGATATCTCATTTATATATACATGTTGTGTGCACAAATATTGACGTGATATAATAGATTCTATATAAATACTATTTAATATACATAGTTAAAGCCCATCATGATATCTCATTTATATATACATGTTGTGTGCACAAATATTGACATGATATAATAAATACTATAACACTATAAGTATATAAATAATACACGTAGTTGAATCCGATCATGATATCTTATATTATTTATATACTAAATAATCCTATTATCATTAATAACGTTAACTCTATGGCATCTTTTTTTTTTTTGTCTGTATCTGTTTCCTATATGTTGCGGCGTTACAATGATAGGGCGTCTCGGCCTTTGCTTATTCAGACTGACACGCCGCTGATAAAGCAGCAATATAACAGGGGTGTGTAGTCTAGATGTGGATTTGCTGTTTTTTTTTTTTTTTTTTTTTCTGGGCAAATATGTCTTTGAAGGGACTCGGACTGTGCGGCTGGAAGAAGATGTAAACTAAGAAGAAGAGATGTGATCTCCTGCTGCTGCCGATCTGGGAGGAATTGAATAAAATGACAGCCTGAGATTGGAAATGTCTTTCACCTAAACTGTCATATTTCCAACTTTATACTCGGGTGGAAGGGAGTGAGAAGGGAATTGAGAGAGAGACACAGCACACACTGGCTGCAAGGGGCTGCTACACTGCAAGGGGGTGCCATGATCAGTGCCTGCTGCTGCTGCCCTTCTACCCAGCCACAGACCCAGTACAGGTCTCCCCATCTCCTTCTTGCAGAAGCCACTAATTGCTCTGCTCCCTTCCTCCACACACCTCCACTAATTTCCCATTTCTTATTCTGCGGGTAGCTGGAAGGCGTCTGAAGGAATACAGCACATTCTCTTAGCTACCGCATGAATATAGTAAGTCATGTCCATCAAGTCATCTGTAAGGGTCGTTTGGTAAATTAACAGCTGTGCTGTATAATCAGGCATTCGCCACTGAGGCCAATGTGCAGCCCCGCTTAACCAGGTGAGATTTCAGCATCTAATGGGCTGGGAGGTATGACATAGATACTAAATTATCAATTAAACTTTACAGATAGCATTCCATTCCAATTCGAGGTCACAGATAGGTTATTAAGAAAATTGTACTTTGCAGAACATTTAATGCTTCTTCTTTTTTCTTTTTTCTTTTTTTTTTTAAAACAATAAAGTCATTTGTTGGAAGATTTCTCAAACACTCGGATTGATCACACAATGTCAGTAGTTTTCTCTGGAAATAGGAACAGATTTCATTTGCGAATGTAATAATGTTTATTAACTAAGGCCGGTGTCCAGGTATTTATTATAGTAATATAAAAAAAACTGTGTGAAATGTAAAAAAAAAAATTTTTTGTATTGTATTTTTTTTTATTAAATATTTTTTTTAAAGCTGTATATTTGTATATGGTAAATATTGATTTCATCGATGTTCCAATTGTACAACAATTCCGAAATATTTAGTAAATACGTAATATACATTCGGAGAGCCGAGAGAAGAACAGGAGGAGGTTTGACCACCGTGGAAGGTTTTTTTTTTATTTTCTACTATAATAGGAAGGCTGCATAACAGTAGATTGCAGATTGTAACCCAGCACCAGCAATACTAGCACTCTGTGACAATACAGATTTTATCGTTTTCTCTCTCTCTGTTCAGATAACGTGTGACTACAAACGTGTAAGGTCATTATTCTAACAGGTTTATTGTATTCCTAGACTACGTCGTAAAAATTGCTAACAAATAGAAGGAAAAAAATCAACGTCGCTTGATAGAAATTAAATATTTACTTGCCTGGGTTGATCCTTAAATTTAAACTAACACTGTTTACAATAATACAAGGGGAAACGTTAGGTGGCTGCAGTCGGCTGGTACTGAATGTGGCGGAAATAGTAGATTTATTTGGTTTATTTGGTAAGATCTAGCATTTTGTATACAGTGTAAGGCCATTTTCTCATGGTCAGTGACACAAAGGCAGCCTATATGGAAATGATATCCCAAACTACAGCACTGGTTAGCAAGCTTGCGATTCCTAAGCCTATTGCTCCCAGTGTCATAGAAATAGAAGAGGAGATACATCAATGTCACATCTGCTCAAAGCTCGTCATCGCCCGATGACGTCACCCAATGTTAATTCGGATATTGTCATAATAATTCTCGGGCTAATGAAACAAATTACCGAGTTTACATTGCAACTAAGTCTATCAACACGTGGGTCATGTTTGCATTATGGTGAATTTAGGTGTTTAAAAAAAAAAAAAAGAAGAAGACCAGAGGCTGCAGTGAGGAAGAAGTTAACTTGCCCAAGCTGTGTTTCTATTTTTCCAGCCCTCCTTAGCAGTTTATGTAAAGATCAGTGGTTTCTTTTTTTGTGCGTGTGTGCTGGAGGATCTTATACCCAAGGGGTCCCTGGCTGGATTGTGCACGTTTCTCTTTGCATTAGCAAAGCCCAAAGTCATCCAGTTTGCGCTAATCACCACAATTAGTCCAGAATTATCACCGGACTCTGACAGACGTTCCTTGTAACTCTCTTTTATTTCCAACAGCCCTAATCAGCAGCTCTCATTACAAACGCTGATTAAACTGCAAATTATCCAGCAGTGGCCCTGTTCCCGTCTACCAGCAGCTCGTTCAATATCAATTAAGGCAGCAAGCAGCAAATCTGCAGCCTCTGAGAGCTTCCAACTGCCTGATAGTGGCACTTATTAGTTTGGAAAACTAGGAAAATACTAATAATCAACAACCAAGGGAAAGAAAACCCAACCATAGACAGAATGGGGGAAAAATACACATCCAACCAACTCCTGCAACGCTCAATTATAACTAGTCCCGGTGGCTGTGGTCCTGACTGGTGACAGCCCACTTACAACAGGGGTCAGGGAGCAGGTAGGAACTAAAACTGTATTAGATAAGCTAATATCTTCAGCTTATTGAAGTCAGTTTGCTTTATAATGAATTGCATTAAGCCATATAAAAAATGTGAAATCTAACATCATTAGGTCGTTCCGGCTTCATTTCTAATTGACGCCTTTTTTTTTTTTTCTCGACTGACCTCCTCTTCCTCTAAGTGAAACGGGAGCTAATGACAGTTGATTTTATTTATTTATTTTCTCAAATTACATTTAGATACGCACATACAGAAGCATTGTCTATTTATTATCACTGATGGAACTGGAGGAGGGAAGTGGCGGAAGGGCGCCGCGCACAACAAAAGATTTTTAAGAGTTAACGCGAAGGTTGGGGTAGACCCGGCCCCGTGCCACCCTAAAAAGGTCAAAGGCAAAGAAATTTGTCATCTACCTGTCGAGAAAGGGAAGAAGGTGGACGGGGGAGGCCAAAAGAGAACGTCTCGTTGACATTGAATGGATTCCTCGGTGGTGTACACTTATTTAAAATGCAAATATGTCTTGACGTGTTCTGGACACAATTAGTATATGTATGACCTAGGGCGGAATTTCATAACTCTATATAACAAAGCTGTCTGATGTCCAATAAATCATATTTGTTAGCGGTCACTTAACAGGTACAATCTGCCACTTAATTCGTAATTAACTGTGCATAGAAAAGTATGCGGAGAGTTCTTTTAACCTTTGTGTGTCAAGTCATTATTTGTCAGGATGTGGCCTACAGATGTATTAGGAACAACGCAATGGTTTCTAACTAGGTGAGAAGGGCCTGATCAATAATGTAAACGAGCGTGGACTGCTAGATCGGCATTCGTTTACTGAGCCTATTACACGGCTTGATAATCGTTTAGAAAGGGCTGCACAGACATCGTTAGCGATGTCCATGCAGCCCTTGTCCTAAACTGTTATGCATTACCTGACCAGGCTCTTGATCTCCTGCCCTATGGATGCTTCCCAGCACTGTGTGAGCTGGTAGGCCGCTTAGCCAATCACTGTCTGAGACCGTTAGACATAGCGATTAGTAATGAGCGAGCATGCTCGTCCGAGCTTGGTACGCATTTGAGTATTAGGGAACTCGATGGTACTCGTTACTCAAACAAGCATCTTGCGATACTCAAGACAATGGCATCTTCCTCTTCCTGTATGTTTGGTGGCTTTTTCTCAGCGAATCATCATGCAGGAAAGTCTTTGGGAGCTGGTAGCATCACATGGGAATCCTACATATCGATAGCAGCTATTGGCTGGCCAGATCAAATGACCCTGGCATATAAGTATCTGGGTAGGTGGTGCTCGTGTCAGATGCATGCTGGAAGAGATTAGGAACATAGCTGCCGTCTGTCAGGGAGAGCATTAGGGAGGGAATAAGCGTTCCTGTAGGCAGGGATACTAGAGAAAGAACCCAACAGCCCTTGTAAGGGCTTAAAATCTTTATATTTTTTTTTATTACTCCAGGCTGCTGGCTGGGACTTGCAGTGCAGCTACCACAATTTTAGCAGCACACTGCAGTGATCGACTGCTGGCAGAAAGAGGACAGCAGGTGGTGCATAAAGACCCCAAAGAAGTCCTCAGTACTATTATATTTTTTGTGGCTGGTACTGCTGCTGGTACATTGTATTGCTGTTATTTGTAGTACAGCTGCATAGAACCTCACTGCTCATTGTCCTGTGTAACAGGTGGCATACACCATATACCACCACTTACACACAGACTATACGACAACCTCCAAAAACTAGTGTGACCAGTATATTTTGTCATCTGCAGCCAGTCTACAGGGTTGCTTTATTTTTTAGCGCAGCCATATCCAAGCTCAGTGCTGATTGTTCTGTGTAAGAGGGTGGCATACTCCATATAGCAGCACTTACCCACAGACTATACGACAACCTCAAAAAACTAGTGTAACCAGTATGGTGCGATTAGGCAGCCTCAGAGGTATCCATACATGCTGCCCCTGCTGTTTCCTGTCCATTTCCGTGGCATTTCCATAATTTTCTGAGGTTGACAGGTTCTCACACAACCTTCCCTGGGCCGAGCTTGGGTCCCCTGCAAAAATGGTCGAGTTTCCCATTTGACTTCAATGAACTCAAAATGAGCACCTGAGTATCGTGAAATATTCGTCTCGAGTAACGAGCACCCGAGCATTTTAGTACTCGCTCATCACTAATAGCGATGTGTTGGCGGCTGCCAATGATCTTGGTGTCAGACCATTTAACACGATCAGCCGATAATGATTACATTATCGGCCAATATGACCTGATTCGGCCGATTATCGCTCCAAGTATATGGCACTTGTTGTTTGCCACTTGGGGAGCTGTTTCTTCTCTGGAATGTTTGTATTGCAGAAATAATGTGTGATTTAGTCAAAACTAATTGGGTATAATTGCAGTGATATTTGTTTTTGGTCCATATACCGACTTAGTAATGTGCATTGAATTTTGTTTAGGTCAAATTACGAGAGAGGAGCACAACTCGAGCATACTCAACTGAGATAATTTGGCATTCGGATACCATAGGGTAAGGAAGATGGATGCAGCCCTAGGGAGCTCAGGAAAACATGGATACAGCCTATGGCTTATGTCTGTATCCATGTTTTCACTCACTCCCTATGGCTGCATCCAACTTCTTCAGGCACCTAAAGAAGTTACTCAAGTAAACAGTTTTTGTAGAATGAGTTAGGACTAGGAGGAAATATCTTACCTAGTAATGCGCGCTCTGGCCATCCGATGCTCTGTCCTGCTGCTGTCATAGCCTATAGGGCAGTCTATAGAGTTGACAGAACCAGGCTATCTCTGTCAGCATGATATACTTTAGAAGGTGCGGTAACATGAATGCAGAAAAGTAATAATGTGCTGTCAGTTATGACTAGAGGCGAAGGTCCAGCACAGATGGAGGCAAAACACATCCAAGGCCTGAGTGGGTCTTCAACCTGGGTAATGGCTATTTACAACTGCAGAGATGCACAGGTTATGTCTTCTCTTATTGAAGTTATTTACTTTTCCTTTTCTCCGTTCAACCCAGACCACTAAGTAGACTCCTTCCAGCCTCAGCAAAGTTTCCCATCCATATAACTTTGGCCTATCACTTTCCAGCACAGTCAATATATATTCTTCATCTTTTACTAAAGCCCAGAAGCTTCTCTTCCTGCTGCCCCTAGTGCCTTGATAGCTATAGTTATACCCACAAAAACAATTCCAGACAGTGCCCTAGCTAATAGTTCTGTACACAATAAGAGTGCCCCCCTTGTTCCCGTGCAGTTAGGGCCCTATTCCACCGGACGATTATCTTTCGCATAATCGTTAACGATTAATGATCTCAAACGACCGCTATTGCGAAAGACCTGAGAACGTTCACTCATTTCCACGGAACGATAATCGTTACTTATGATCGAGTTTTTTCTTCGCTATTTCTTCACTATTGCTTTCGTATCTACTGCGAACGACCGAACGATGTCTTTTTCAATGCGAACGATTTGCGAACAAGCAACGATAAAAATAGGTCCAGGTCTTATAAAGCGATCAACGATTTCTCGTTCGGTCGTTAATCGTTAACTGCATTTCAACTGAACGATTATCGTTTAGATTCGAACGATTTAACGATAATCTGAACGATAATCGTCCGGTGGAATAGGGCCCTTACAGTGTCCCATTTTGTGTCCATGCACAGTTATCATGCCAACCTAATGCACCTACACACTGCATTGCTTACAGTAATAGTGCCCCAAGCATAAAATGCACAATCCTAGTGCCCTATTCACAATAATTGTGCTTCCTTAGTGGCAGCATTCAGGAATAGGATACGTTTACGCAACTTTTTTCCTCTACGTTTTTGAAAAGAAAAAGTGACGTTCATCATTTTGCTGTTTGGTGCCCATCAGTGCAGTGGCGGCTGTTGGTACATTATTCTAGGTTAGGTGTGCTGATTGCCCTTTGGTTGTGTCTTTAATTGAAAAGTCCTTGAATTTATTAGTAAAAACTCTGTGTGAACAACTAAAAAATAATGCCCGCTGTTTGCAAAAAGAAAATAATTGACATAATTATTTTGATGTCCACGCAGACATCCGTTATTTTATACATTGTGTGCATTGGACGTCCGTCATTCCATTGACTTCAATTAAAGAAAATTAAATTGCAGCAATAAAGGATCTGTTTTTATATAGAAAAGGTGGATGCCTTTTTTTTTTTTTGACGTTGTGTAAACATAGCCATAATGTCCACTTACTACTTACTACTCCTACAAGTAATAGCGCCTTTTATTGCTCTCCTTACAGCAATAGTGGTCCCTACTGCCTTTTCTCTGGTCATGAGATAGACAACAATTCTAACTATATAAATGGACTGCAAACCACGTAGTAGAGACGTACTGTCATGGGAACACCACAACTAACAATTTTCTTGTACATTAAAGGGCTTTTAAGAATACAGTGGTACTTTGGTTTAAGATCATTTTGGTTTAAGAGTTCACAGTTTTTTTTTAATTGTGACTTGGTTTAAGAGCATTGCTTTGGTTTAAGAGCTCCCTGTACTGGGTTTGAGCGTGAATGGAGGAGGGGCATGCTCTGCATAGCGGGGTCTACAGAACTGTACTCTGACCCAGGAAGTCTCCATCACCTTCCAAATCATATCAGATCCACTTTAGGCTGGGGCTTACATCAGGGGACAAGACTGTGGAGGTAATCTCTCCATAGCTGTAACCTCTCTCCCTGGACAGAGAGTGCTGCATGTATGTGCCCACATCTGCCCTGCTCATTCCTTCATGCTCCCTGCAGTCTCTGTCCGTCCTTGTGTTTCCCATCCTCTCCATTACTGTACAGTAACTTATATTACATATTCTGCTGTTTCTGAATGTTTGTTTTATCTGTTTAACATGTTATTCAGAATAATAAATCATTATTTTTGGGGTGTGGAACCAATTGTCTGCATTTCTATGATTTCTTATGGGAAAAATTGGTTTGTTTTAAGAGTGGATTTGGATTACAAGCATGGTCCCGGAACAGACTCCAGAAGTATATACAGTGAAACATCTTTGAGAAAACCACCCAAAATTGCATTGAAAAGTCGTCTTCTATGGGGGTGTTCTTCTCAAATAAAATAGTCGCCGTATATACGGTCACTTGAAAATCCATCACAGAAAATCTTGCCTGGATAAGGGGATGGTCTCCTCCTCCTTCTATTAGAGATGAGCAAACCTGCCTAAAGTTCTGTTTTGCACAAACCCGAACAGTATTTGAATCCCACTGTCTAGAGAAGGTGGATGCAGCCTGAAGATTGCCCTAGCAACCAATCAGATTCCACCTTTCATTTTCCAAAGAGTCTGTGAGGAATTAAAAGTGGAATCTGATTGGTTGCTAGGGGCAACTGAGCCAGTTCTACTTTACACTAGTTTGATAAATCTCCCCCTATGTGTATTGGGTGGCTGTCATTCTGTTGACATCAATGTATTCTATTGACTTCAATTACAATAATAGTCACAAAAAGCATGAATCAAAAGTCATCAAAAAGTCTCAAGCAAAATAGTACCAAAAACTACAGATCATGGCACAAAAATGAGCTAGAAAGGTAAAAAAAAAAGCATTTCCAGAAGTCAGGAAGCAGCAGTTGGGTGAACCTCTAGGTTTTGTCCTTTTAGCTAGTGACAGGTCGTCTTTTGGTGGTAAAATAAAATAAAAGCTATAGAAATTGGGTATCATTGTTATCGTACTGACCCACAGAATATGAATAACTTGACCGTTTTACCGTAACTTGCATGCCAAACAAATGAAACCTCCCAAAATTTGAAATCTTTCTCTCCCCTCAGTGCTACAGTGGTTTGCAATAAATTAGAATATCAACAAAAAGTTTTTAGTTTTTTTTCCCAGTAATTCAATTCAAAAAGTGACCTCATATATTCTATTACATACAGAGTGAACTTTTTCAAGCGTTTATTTCTGTTAAAGTTGATGATTATGGATTACAGCCAACAAAACTTCAAAAGTCAGTATTTCAGAAAATTAGAATAATAAACCCAAAACACCTGCAATGGCTTCCTAAGTGTTATAAAAGGTCCCTTAAAGGGGTAGTCCACCCAAAAAAAATTTCTTTCAAATCAACTGGTACCATAAAGTGCCAGAGATTTGTAATTCACTTCTATTAAAAAATCTCAAGTTTTCCAGTACTTATCAGCTGCTGTGTGTCCAGCAGGAAGTGGTGTTTTCTTTCCTGTCTGACACAGTGCTCTCTGTTGCCTCCTTTGACCATGTCAGGAACTGTCCAAAACAGGAGCAAATCCTCATAGAAAACCTCTCCTGCTCTCCAGACTCGAAATAATACAACTTCCTGTTGGGCATACAGCAGCTGATAAGTACTGGAAGGCTTGAGATTTTTTAATAGAAGTAAATTACAAATCTCTGGCACTTCATGGCAGCAGTTGATTTGAAAGAAAAAAAATTTGGGTGAACTACCCCTTTAAGCCTCTATTCCACGGGTCGTTTAAAGGAGCAATATCGTTCGTATTCGGCCGATATCGGCCACTACGGACGATATACGTCCCGTGGAATAGAGTGCAACGATCAGCCGACATTGTTCATGTCAGCTGATCGTTGCAGTCGCTTGTTTTTCAACATGTTGAAAAACAAGCGACTGATATAGCAGCGATCTGCTGCCGTCGCTCCGTTGAATAGGAGTGTCGGCAGCAGATGCTGCTATATCCTATGGGCTGCCCGGACGATCAGCGATCCTCCGAGCAGCCCCTCCCGCACTCACCTGCTCGCTGCAGCCGCGTTAAATAGCGGCGGCAGCGAGCGGGAACGAGGAGCAAACGAGCGCTAATAGCGCTCGTTTGCTCCTCCAATCGACTCGTGGAATAGGGGCAATAGTCTGGTTCAGTATGCAACACAATCATGGGGAAGACTGCTGACTTGACAGATGTCCAGAAGGCAGTCATTCACACACTCCACAAGGAGGATAAGCCACAAAAGTTCATTGCTAAAGGAACTGGCTGTTCTCAGAGTGCTGTATCAAAGCATATTAATGGAAAGTGGGGTGGAAGGAAAAAGTGTGGTAGAAAAAGATGCACAAGCAACTGGGAGAACCGTAGTTTTAACAGGATTGTAATGAAAATACCATTCAAAAATTTGGAAGAGATTCCCAAAGAGTAGACTGCTGCTGGAGTCAGTGCTTCAAAAGCCACCACATCCAGACGTCTGCAGGACATGGGCTACAAGTGTTGCATTCCATGTGTCACGCCACTCCTGACCAATAAACAACGCCAGAAGCGTCTTATCTGGGCCAAGGAAAAGAAGAACTGGACTGTTGACCAGTGGTCCAAGGTGCTGATTTCAGATGAAAGTAAATTTTGCGTTTCATTTGGAAATCAAGGTCCCAGAGCCTGGAGGAAGAGTGGAGAGGCTGTACACAATCCAAGCTGCTTGAGGTCTAGTGTGAAGTTTCCACAATCTGTGATGGTTTGCGGAGCCATGTCATCTGCTGGTTTAGGTTCACTGTGTTTCATCAACACCAAAGTCGTCTACCAGGAAATTTTAGAGCACTTCATGCTTCCCTGTGCTGAAAAGATTTTTGGAGATGGAATTTTCATCTTCCAGCAGGATTTGGCACCTGCCCACACTGCCAAAAGTACCAATACCTGGTTTACTAACCACAGCATCACTGTGCCCGATTGGCCAGCAAACTCGCCAGACCTTAGCCCCATAGAGAATTTATGGGGTATTGTCAAGAGGAAGATGAAAGGCACCAGACCCATACAATGCAGACGAGCTGAAGGCTGCTATCAAAGCAACATGGGCTTCAATAACCCCTCTGCAGTGCCATCAGCTGATCACCTCCATGCCACATTGCCGCATTGATGCCGACATTCATGCAAAAGGTGCCCCGACCAAGTATTGAGGGCATTTACTGTACGGACATTTCATTTGGTCGACATTTCTGTGTTAAAAACATTTTTTTCAGTTGGTTTTATATAATATTCTAATTTTCTGAAATACTTTTGGCTTTTTGTTGGCTGTAATCCTTAATCATTAACTTTAGCAGAAATAAACGCTTGAAAAAGTTCACTCTGTATGTAATGATGGGGGGCCTAATTTAAGACCGGCGTATGAGTACGCCCATCTTGATAAATCCCCCAAAATGTGTACTTTTTAGGGCATGTCCCATTTACAGAAATGTTCCACAATAATATTGGCAGTCACAAGTATTGATTATAATATCTTATGTAATAAATTACATTCTGTAATTAAAGCAAAAGCTAAAAAAAGTCATATGTTTATATGTACAGTAATAGTTACTATACTTCTGGACATCATAAAAAATGAATATTCAAAAGAGAAAAATTTAAAAAAAAAAAAAAGAACATGAATAAGACCTTTACTGTAGATATTATAGCCGGGGAGGATGTTTAAGGTTGTGATAGAGAAGTTAATAGACTTCCTTAATGACATTCTATAGATGTATTCATTTCAGGGTATTGGCAATTAGTTGCACCTTTGATAGCCCTTACAGAATCAATACAAGAGCCTTAGAATGCATGAAGGACATTGAGCAGTAATCTCTATACTTCCATGGCTCAAGGTTTAGCAAAACAGAACACAATCCAAGTGTCTCTTTCTATATAATCTTACCTTATAATTGACTTCAGGTTTTGTGGATGATCAGACATTGACTGGAGATTGGACATTGACTAGTCTCAAAATAAAGTGAACCTATTGTAATAGGTCCGTGAGCAATTTAAAAAAGTTTTATTAAGGTTTTTATGTTTGTTTTTTTTTTATGGCTAAAGTACTGTACGAAATTGACTTGTCAGTTTGTTTTCTTAATTACATTTGGCCAACTAAGGCAATGTACATGGTATACATTTGAATACCCTTAGATCAAAATTCATAAATTTACCACCCACAGTGTAACCGGCAGGGTCTATTAAGTTTAAAGGACCAAAGGTAGACTTCTAACGTGTTTCCCAGAAAATAAAACGCCCTCCTAAAATAAGACACCCCAACTACCCTAGCAACTAGCCTAAAGTAAGGCATCCCCCTACTCCAAACTAGGGCACCCCCTGAAAGTAAGGTGCCCCCCGAAAGTAAGGCTGCCCGTTGCCACCCGCCGCCACCCAGGACACACCTAATCCCCTTGTGGAGCTTCACAGCCGGCACCGCAGGCAGCTTGGTCCATCTGCACGTCCTGCCGCACGTCCCACCGCACACTAACACACAACACTGCACGCCGCTCCTCGTCCCGCCGGCACATATCGCTGCACGCGGCAACCCATCTCGCAAGGATGCGAGTATTCTAGGGAGGTTCAGGGGGATGTCTTATTTCTCTCTGCCCCCATCCGTGTGAACAACTAAAATAATGTCCGTTGTTTGCAAAAACGTCCGCATTAATTTGACGTCTGTGCAAAAAATGTCTGTAATTCAATACACTATGGGGGAGATTTATCAAACTGGTGTAAAGTAGAACTGGCTCAGTTGCCCCTAGCAACCAATCAGATTTCACCTTTAATTCCTCACAGAATCTTTGAAAAGTAAAAGGTGGAATCTGACTGGTTGCTAGGGGCAACTGAGCCAGTTCTACTTTACACCAGTTTGATAAATCTCCCCCATAGTGTCTGTTTTTGAGCAAATATTAATATAAGACACTGTCTTATTTTTGAGGAGACACAGTAGTAACTGCTTTCGGTCTATTTTTTAGTGTACAGTATTATATTGTTGTTTTTTTTATTTTAATTTTAGGGACTCAAAAGTGAACGCGCCTATGGTTTTGACTCCTGTGAAATTACAGTATAATATAATCTATCTATGTTTGCGGCCAGGGCACAGTGGTAGAGAGATGCAAATGTTTGCGCAAACCCCCCTGCTTTGTGAAAAAATATTGCTGCCCTGCACTGAGCTCACCAAGTGGGTGGAGCTTTGCACAGAGGGGGGTGGCCTTCCTGTGTACCAAATTTACTACAATTTAAACCCGCTAACAGGCATAGACAGTAGTTGAAATCTACACCAGCTCCAAGCTAACATAGATTTCCTATGCTGCCACACAAGCAGCCTCAGAGACATAGGATTTATTGACTGGCCTGCACTTCTCTATAAATCCTGTACAGCTGACACAGCATGGGTTTTTACAAAGACCAGCATATTAACCCTTTAAGGACCGTGCTAACTTTCGTTTTTGCGTTTTCGTTTTTTCCTCCATGTGCTTAAAAGGCCATAGCACTTGCATTTTACACCTACAGACCCACATGAGCCCTTATTATTTGCGTCACTAATTGTACTTCGCAATGACAGGCTGAATTTTTCCATTAAATATGCTGCGAAACCAGAAAAAAATTATATGCGCAGTGAAATTGAAAAAAAAAAACGCAATTATTTTTCTTTGGGGGGGCTTCATTTTTACGCCGTGTGTCCTATGGAAAAACTTAGTTGTTATATATGTTCCTCAAGTCATTACGATTAAAACGATATGTAACATGTATAACTTTTATTGTATCTGATGGCCTGTAAAAAATTAAACCATTGTTAACAAATATACGTTCCTTAAAATCGCTCTATTCCCAGCCTTATAACGCTTTTATCCTTTGGTCTATGGGGCTGTGTCAGGTGTCATTTTTTGCGCCATGATGTGTTCTTTCTATCGGTACCTTGATTGCGCATATGCGACTTTTTGATCGCTTTATATTACATTTTTTCTGGATTTGATGCGACCAAAAATGCGCAATTTTGCACTTTGGGATTTTTTTTTGCGCTTACACCGTTTACCGTGCGAGATCAGGAATGGGATTAATTAATAGTTCGGGCGATTACGCACGCGGCGATAGCAAACATGTTTATTTATTTATTTTTATTTGTAAAATGGGAAAAGGGGGGTGATTCAGACTTTTATTAGTGGAGGGGATTTTTTTATTAATAAAAACACTTTTTTTTAACTTTCCCTCACAGTAATATGAAGCCCCCTGGGGAACTTCTATATACACAGAACTGATCTCCCATTGAGATCAATCCTGTGTATATAATAGAGCAATGATCCATCAGATCGGTGCTCTATTATAATGGTCTGCTGCAGACCATCTGAATAGATTGCCGAGCCGGGATCAGCGTCATTCCGACGCTGAGCCCCGGCCGGCTCATTAGAACGGATCTCCCCTCCGCGATTGCAGAGGGGAGATCCCCCACTGGACACCAGGGAGAGGGGGCACAGCTGCTATTCAAATGCAGCTGTCAGCTTTGACAGCTAATACACGCGGTCCCTGGCTACACATAGCAACCGGGGACCGCGCGCTGCAGAGAGGGCTCACGCCGGGAGACCTCTCTGTTTACTCTTAACGGCCGCATGACGGGTATACCCGTCATGCGTCGTTAAGAGGTTAAATGCCTGTCTTAGTAAATCCCCCCACATAGGTTTGATCCATTGTGCTCAATGGACACACAGTGCAGGTACACTATGGTATATGTCAGGATTTTGTTCTGTCGGAATGTGAATGTAGTTTTATATGTGACCTACTGATTCTTCCCCAATGGCCGATCTCTAATTTCTGGGAGATAAAGCCAACACCAGAGCCGTATGGCAGCAGCTTGCTTCCCTGTCCCAATTCCAACTGACCATGTGTAAATGGGGATCAGGAGACATTGCTGTTGGCTGAATAAGTATAGGTATCTGCAATGTAATGCTAACTTAAAGGGGTACTCCAGCGGGGGGTCCCTCCTTCTTCACTGAGTGGCTGAGCGGCCTGCGTCAGACACCTAAAAGCGGCCGGGAACCGGGCACCGGAGCGCTGCGAAGCGGGACCCGCCGCTGGAACCGGGGAGGTGAGTGGACGTCTTTTCCCTCGGCTACCTCCTCCCCGGTTCCAGCAAAAAAATGCCCCCCCCCCCCCGCTGGAGTACCCCATTAATAGTCAACCAATACAATTAAAGAAATTACAAATAGTTAAAGGTAATAAATTCTCTGCCTGAATCCATAGCTCTATATTCATATTTGTCCTTTATATCTTATAAGCGCCTAAAATAGAAACACTTTGAGGTTGTAATACCAAAATATAATCACTCTATGTAAAAATATATATTTTTTTAAATTAACCAACTACTGCCTATACAGAATCTCGAAGATCATGGGCCATATGAGAAAATAACATAAGAGGAGAATAGACAGACCATAGTGCCTTTTCCTGCTGACATCTTCAACATTTCTTTGTAATGAAAAACTAACACATTTCCCGGTAACAAACCACAAAAACTTTGTATTCAATTAATTAAAAAAAAAAAATAAATAATAATAATAATTAATAAAAAAAAAAATTAAACCCAAATGGATCGATTTATTTGTTGTAAACTAATTTGCGTGATTTTTTTTTTTTTTTTTTTAACATTATGAAGACAATTTACCTCCACTTTGTGTTCCTTCCACTTTTACAGACCTGAACCCGTTGAACCCTAAACAGTTTGTCAGCTAAAAGAGAATGAAGTTGAGATAATAATCATGACAATACAAATGCACGGATGAAGGATCTAGAAGAGGATGGGTCAAGAATGTGACAGATGCTGCCTGTGTCATGGAGATGAGTTGTGGTCTAATCGGACCTCACTTGTGTCAAAAGAGATAATTCAGGACTAAATGGATACAGAAAGGAGGCATTGACTAGATATAGCCGCCATTATCTCGTTGGGTAATGAGAATACATAAATAAAACAATCACTTGCGTGTCGGTAACTATCATTGAATCCTACTGATCTCTAAGCGGACTCCTTTTATCATAATGATTTCTTAATGTCCTAATAATGAATGTTTGTGATACTTCCCTTCAATCTGCTGCTGCTATGTACATGTTTGGCAATTAGGGACATAGGAATGACAAGTAAGAATAATGGTGGACAAGACTGGGGGGGAGCCACCATTAAAAGCCCAGATTCAAAGTCGTTAATGAAGAAAAAAAAATACTGTCAAGTAATTTATATAGATGATGCCTGGAAATGCCACTGGATTAAAAAGAAATATATACATGTTGTGTAAGAACTCCCGGCCTCTGTTTAAGTATGTATTAATCTATGGTGGTTACATTGGAAACTCAAGCTACTGTGCTAGGAGAGCAGGATCCCATCTCCTATGTGTGTACAGTACATGGGAAACATTATACCAGCTAGCTCGGTGACTGGAGACATCATGTGTGTTAGCTTGGTGACAGGAGACATTATATGAGCTAGCTTGGTGACAGGAGACATCATATGAGCTAGCTTGGTGACAGGAGACATCATATGAGCTAGCTCGGTGACTGGAGACATCATAACAGCTAGCTCGGTGACTGGAGACATCATACCAGCTAGCTCGGTGACTGGAGACATCATACCAGCTAGCTCAGTGACTGGAGACATCATATGAGCTAGCTTGGTGACAGGAGACATCATATGAGCTAGCTCGGTGACTGGAGACATCATAACAGCTAGCTCGGTGACTGGAGACATCATACCAGCTAGCTCGGTGACTGGAGACATCATACCAGCTAGCTCGGTGACTGGAGACATCATACCAGCTAGCTCGGTGACTGGAGACATTATAATTATGTGAACATACTAGCACAGAGGAATACTAAACACAGAGAATGCCTAAAAGCATAAAACTCAGCTCTGTCAATAATCTCCTTTACCTTGATCCTGGTCTCACATTGCAATTAAAACTGATGAATTTGTAAACAAATAAGACACTGTGCTTTCTATGGTTGTAAGACAACTAGCTGCAGCAGGAGCCTCCCACCTCTGCCCTGTTTGCTTTACATCATGGGCTCACGACAGGTTGAAAACTGACAGACGCATTTAAATGGGTTCCCTGGTGGTCCAGTGGCTGGATTAAAGGGGAACTCTGGATAAGAAAAACTTGTTTTCTATTAAAAGTACATTAAAAGTTATATAGATGTGTCTATACAATGTATTACCGTATCTGTGTGGTTCTGCCACACTGGTAGCTGATAGAAATCCAGGAAGTAAAAAAAATGGCCCATGTGCCAATTCGCATTGTCTCCTGCTCCCACTGCTCTCCCCCATTTGGAGACAAAGATTCCATGCCTCTGTCTTACTTTGTGTGTGTTTGCTGAGCACAGGCTGATGATGCAGAGAGGGGGCAGGGCATGATGTCACAGGAGGCTTGGCTGGATCCCCCAATCCCCTGAGTGATCCACCATCTCTGACCAGCCAGAAGCAGGTTCTGCATTAATTTTACTGATTGTGATGGGTGGGGGACTGTGATGATCAGCTGAGGGAAAGCATTGCATTCTGGGAACTGCTCAACCAGGAAGGACAGAAACACAATACAGAACAACACCCCACCACCACCACCACCACCACCACCAAACAAATGGATTTTTGGTAGTTTCAAAACTGGGATAGACAGGTAAGTAATGCTATATGCTTCTGCAGAAGTTTCATTTTTTTTTAACCTCTACCTGGAGTTCCCCTTTAACTAGTTGTGATGCAATTGCTACAAGCCGATCTGTCATACTTACTGCCCAAGTCCTCTTCTGATTCCCTATGGTATCCCCGGCTGGGCCATTATTTTAGGCTGTCTTCAGCAGCCTGAAACAATCGAACATCGATAACATTGATCAGTGCAGTACATATGTACCGCACTGACCCCTATGAGCAATCATGTTACTGCTCATAGGAGTTCCTTAGGGGGA
This sequence comes from Dendropsophus ebraccatus, assembly GCF_027789765.1. Lineage (NCBI taxonomy): Eukaryota > Metazoa > Chordata > Amphibia > Anura > Hylidae > Dendropsophus > Dendropsophus ebraccatus. The sequence goes on along the minus strand of NC_091456.1, from coordinate 161,117,984 downwards.
CTTAGTGTAAAAAAAAAAAAAAAGAAGTAAATAAAAATCATATATAACAAAAATTCCATTACCGCCCCCTTTTATATACATAAAAAAACTAATATATTTGCTATCGCACCATGCGGAATAGCCCAAACTATTACATTATCACACTATTTATCTCATACAGTAGACAGCATAAGCACAAAAACTTGCCAAAATGGAAAATTGCTGATTTTTGGCTGCATTACATCCATATAAAAATTAATAAACAGTGATCAAAAAGTTGCATATATGCAAGCAAGATACCAATAAAAACTACAGATTATGGTGCAATAAATGATGCCTCAAATAGCCCCATAGACCAAAAAATAAAATGAAAGTTATATAACTGTCCCATAGTTGTAATCTTAGGAACATAGATAACATGTTACTTTTACTACAGGGTGAACGGTGTAAATACAGAAATAAAAAATAAAAAAATTTCAATTTCACAGAAGAAATATATATTTTTTCGGTTTTGTTGCTTATTTTATAAAAAAATTCAAGTATGCCTTTTAAAAACGAGGAGGGAAAAACAAAAGTGTAAAAAACAAAATTGGCTGGGTTCTTAAAGAGAACCAATCATGGACCAATTTCAAAAATTTTTATTCCCTTATTAAATGTAATTATTTATTAACATTTGCAAATACTTTTCTTTCTTTTTTTCGCCGCGTTTTCGATTTATTCACTAATTAATTCACTGTCTCGCCATCTCTTTCAAGATGGCGCCCAGCCTTACTGCACCGCTACAGAGGAGTAGGTAAAGTATAAGATACAGACTGCAAAAGCAGTCAGTATCTTCAAGAAGACTATTTATGAAGATACAGACTGCCTTTACCTAATCCTTTGTAGCGCTGTAGTAAGGCCGGGCGATGCCATATTGATGACGTCACTTGCGTTCCAGCGGTGCGTTCCACCGTCGGAACGCAAGGGACGGAATCCAGATGGCGCCCGGCCTTACTGCGCTGCTACAAAGAAGTAGGTAAAGTATAAGATACAGACTGCAAAGGCAGTCTGTATCTTCATAAATAGACTTCATGAAAATACAGACTGCTTTTGCAGTACAGCGGTGCAGTGTGGCCGGGCGCCATCTTGATAATGTCACTTGTGTTCCAGCGGTGCGTTCCACCGCTGAAACGCACCGCTGAAGCGCAAGTGACATCATTAAGATGGCGGCGACCGGCCTTACTTTACCTACTTTAGATATAGACTTAGGGAAAGATAACCTTTTATACCAGGGACAGTTAAATTTAGATGATAGGTTCTCTTTAAAGGGTAACTATCAGCAGGTTAGGCTAATTTTATTTGCTGATAGCCCCCTAATGCATACGGGGTGCTAAGGAGGAAGGTATGTCTCTTACCTTTCTCCTCTGCGCTGTTCCTGTGTAATTAGTAGTTGAATCAATGGCCCGGAGCACCATTAGGAGCACTGGCCTGCCCCTATCGCGCTGAGGCCGCCGCTCCTAATGATAATCTATGGAGCAGGTGGGCTGGATCAGTGCTATGGGGGTGGGCCAGTGCTCCTAATGGTGCTCTGGGCTGTGGTTTTAACTATTAACTGCACTGGAAAGGCGCCAATGAGGAAGGTAAGAGGCATACCTTCCTCCTCAGCGTCCCTGTGCACAATAGGGAGCTATCAGCAGGTTAAATTAGTCTAACCTGTTCATAGTTCCCTTTTAAGAGGTTAAAGGGGTTATCCACCTAAGTGTGTGTGTGGGGGGGGGGTGTAGTATAGGTTTAGATCTTTGCTTGCTGACTGTGAAAGAAAACATTCTGGTTCCATCCAGACTCTAAGAACCTCTATAACACTTACAATGCACAGAGCTGTGACACAAAGACAGGTACATATGCCTGCATTTACTGACAGCAAGCAGATATAGAACTATAACGCTTCATATTACAGAAACCTAGGCTCAGGGACACATGTAAGTCTATGGAAGCAGCACAGGTGCATGGAGATGATGCAGATAATGTCTCCTGGGGGTCGGGTTACCAAGTCAATAGACAGCTAACCAGGCCCCCAGAGAGCAGATCACATGTACTCAGACCACAAAGTGAGGGGGGAAGCATGGTCTGAGTGGATTGAGAGTAGAGGATTTTAGACAACAAGAATCTATAAGAATGAGAAAAAAACAGGGAGAGGGTGGATGATAGGTTATACATGTAGATTAGACATAGGGTGGTATTGGGGGATTGTTTAGAATATTGTTTTTGTTACCTGGATAACCCCTTTAAGCTGATGCCTTCAGTTACTCTATATGTCACTAAGGATAAAAAGTAATTGCAGTCTACAGTATCCATATCACTATGGACACAGCGTTGCTCAGATCCGGTGGTGACTGGTGGCTAACTATAGAGTGAAGAAAGGTTAGTATATCATAGTTTTTTATCATCTTGTTATTAACAACATAACATCATGTAAAACGTTAGTTTTCTTTTTTATCAGCATGAAGTTAAATAATAAAAGTAAAGGACGACAGTCAGAAATGGCTCCATGTAATAAAGAGCTCAATGCAAGACAGCGGCAATTAACATTATTATTTCCATTTAATTGAAAAGCAGAGGGAATAGAGCTTTGATGTTGTAGCATAAAGCCACATAACCATTAGAGAAACGAAATACCGTATAGCTCAGTTCTTTAGGATTCTCTTTAGGTCGAAGTCAGAATCAAGGCCTTTTATCAAAGCCCTCTTTAATCTCATGTCTATTATGCAAAATGTAATAGCAAAGTTGTAATGTCTTCAGCAGGAAACACTATAGAGGTCATTTACCAACCAGTTCTATGTAACATACATTAATTTTACTTCTATGAGAATGTATTGCTAAGATGTAAATACATCCACTCTAATGGGGTCTCATATACAGCCCTTGTCCGACCTGTAGGTCATGATGCACCTGGGCGATAATACTAAGGAAATCCTAAATGGCTTGGGGCGCAGAATTCTTAGCAGCACAAAGTGCGAGCAGATTGGTCGAACTGTTCTTCAAACCTGAGCGCTTGGCATTTGACCTCTGGCGGCTGGAGAAGTTGGATGCCGCCCTGGGGTGCCTTGAAAAACATGGACACGGCCATAGGCAGCATTCAACTTCTCCAGTTGCTAGGAGTCAAATGCCAAGTGTTTGAGTTTGCAGTCTGTATAGTACAGTATGGAATCTAGGGGTAAAGAAGAGACCCCACTCCTACACAGTACATACATTCTGTTGTGCCCTACGCCAATAGCATGACGCATTATGGAATGTATGTAGAGGAGCAGGCTGTCTGGACTCCCAGCTTCTGTACTGTACAGCAGTGCAAGACTTCTAGGATGATGTCAGGTGTCACTTGTGGGAGAAAGCTGGGGTCCCACCAGTTCATGGGGCATAGAGCGGAGGACGAAGAAGGAACAGCTTCATCATCTGTGAGTAGTATTTGGATTATTTTCTATTTTAGTGGGTAATTTTCTAATAGGGGATTATCTACCTACAGGGGGCTTCTAACTAATTTGGAAGATTATCTACTTACTGGGGGCATTTATCTAATGTGAGGGGTGAAATTATCTACTTACTAGGGGCGTTACCTAAAGGGGGGACTTAACTACCGATTGGACACATCTACCCAATGGGGGGGTATCTAACTACTGGGGCATCTATCTAATTAGGGGGTGATATCTACTTACTAGGGGTGTCTACCTAATTGGGAAAGCAGGGGCATAGCTAAAATGTCATGGGCCCTGGTGCAAAATTTCAATTTGGGGCCCCCCCTTGACTGGTGACGCCATACCACTCCAAACCTACATATCCCCCTAACACCCTCACTCCACGCTGCCATTGCATAATACTACTGTACTGTTACTGCATAAAATCTACTATATATCATTCTCCCTCAGCAGTGACAGCTGGATTCTGCAGACTTTTTAAGTGATACATTCAGTAACTCACAGGGGGCGTTGTCTCTTCTTGTGACCTTTTTGCAAGTCGGAGTTCTTCACTCTTCCTTTTCTGCTCCTTCTTGCCCAGCCATCATAAAAACGTCTTCAGCCATGACTCGTCTCCACAGGATCTGGCAGAAAAACATTTTAGGCTCCTCGCCACAACATTGTCCTCATCTCTACAATAACTCTCCATGTGTACTGCGTCACACAGTATCAGTGCCCCTCTGTGCCCTCATGTAAGTAATTATGCTTAATATGTCCCTCCAAATAATAGACAAGCCCCTTATGTGCTCCCATATAGTTTATAGGTCCCCTCTGTGCATCCCCCCTGTAAGTAGTCCCCTGGTAGTTGCCTCCCCCCCACAGTAAATTGGTATGCTCCATGTAGGCAGTTCCTCCCCTCCTAAAGGGGTAATCGTGCCCCCATGTCTCATGACCCCTGGCTGTAAGACCCCTCACCCCAACCATGCTAACCTGGTAGATATTTCCCCTCATGTAGGTAAAAAAAATACATACTCACCAGGCTCTGCAGTCCTCAGGCATTCCTTCTATCTCCCTAGTGAGCTGAAGGTTTGCCCCGCGTGGCATCGGTAGGCAGAGCATCCACTCTATGACCACAAACTAAGGGTATGGGCCCGGCAGAGGATGGCACTAGCACACAGACAGACAGCCCACAACAGACATATGCACACAGCACAGACCCACCCCACACACAGAACACAGCACACAAGCCCACCACACACCCAGGACACAGCACACAAGCCCACCACACACCCAGGACACAGCACACAAGCCCACCACACACCCAGGACACAGCACACAAGCCCACCACACACCCAGGACACAACACACAAGCCCACCACACACCCAGGACACAACACACAAGCCCACCACACACCCAGGACACAGCACACAAGCCCACCACACACCCAGGACACAACACACAAGCCCACCACACACCCAGGACACAACACACAAGCCCACCACACACCCAGGACACAGCACACAAGCCCACCACACACCCAGGACACAGCACACAAGCCCACCACACACCCAGGACACATCACACAAGCCCACCCCACACACAGAACACATCACACAAGCCCACCACACACAAAGAACACAGCACACAAGCCCACCACACACCCAGGACACATCACACAAGCCCACCCCACACACAGAACACATCACACAAGCCCACCACACACACAGAACACAGCACACAAGCCCACCCCACACACAGAACACAGCACACAAGCCGACCACACACCTAGGACACAGCACAGACCCACCACACACCCAGGACACAGCACACAAGCCCACCACACACCCAGGACACAGCACAGACCCACCACACACCCAGGACACAGCACACAAGCCCACCACACACAGAACACAGCACACAAGCCCACCACACACCCAGGACACAACACACAAGCCCACCACACACCCAGGACACAGCACACAAGCCCACCACACACCCAGGACACAGCACACAAGCCCACCACACACCCAGGACACAGCACACAAGCCCACCACACACCCAGGACACAGCACACAAGCCCACCACACACCCAGGACACAGCACACAAGCCCACCACACACCCAGGACACAACACACAAGCCCACCACACACCCAGGACACAGCACAGGCTTACCACACACAGCACTATACACACAGAACGGCACCACAGAGACAGAGTGGCACGACGTGAACGGGCAGGACACAGACTTCACTTGGCTCCGGTGACCGGCCAGTATGTTCGCATAGTTGCCATCAGTCACTGGTAAGCCCCGCCCCCTGCACCCACCGCGGCGCTAACTACACAGGGCCAGAGGAGGAGAGACACCATGGACAACTGGAAATATGGTAAGAGACTGACCCATTATACTTACCATACTTCCTGTTGTCCATGGCGTCTCTCCTCCTCTGGCCCTGTGTACTCTGGGGCGGGGCTTACCGCGATGGGGGCGGGGCTTACCCGGGACTGATGGCAATTATGTGTGTGGGCAGAGAACGGGTGGGGTGCGGACCAAGAACGCATAGACGCCGGCGGGACGCCGGCTGTAACTGCTTGCATCCGTGGCTCTGTGTGGCCCATGAATGCAAGCAGCTTCGAGGACACAGCAAGGTGGCATGGGGGGCCTGGTCGGGCCCCCTGGCTGGCGGGCCGGGTCGCAACTGCGACCGTTGCGACCCCTGTAGCTACGCCACTGTGGGAAAGGAATAATGTACCTACTCGGGGCCTTAAAGGGGTAGTGCGGCGCTAAACATTTATTCACAAAATAACACACGTCGCGTCATCAGCTGCTCAGCTGCGATTGGCTGAGCACAGTTATGCTCAGCCAATCGCAGCTGAGCAGCTGATGACACGGCATAGGGGGGCTGGATGAGGGACGGATGGAGCGGTTCGTCCGGCCTCCCGAAGACGACGTCATTGTCACAAGATGGCGGCCGGGGGTCGACATGAATGAGGTAAGTATAATGCACCAACACTTCCGGGTCTAGCGTGGGTGGGGGGAAACACGGGGAAGGGGGCCATTCACATACATAACACACATTACAAAGTTGTATAACTTTGTAATGTGTGTTATTTTGTGAATAAATGTTTAGCGCCGCACTACCCCTTTAACCTATAGGGTATTACCTACCTACACGGGCTTCTTCCTAATGTGGGGAATTACCTACAGACTTTGGCCATTCACCTAAAGGTAGGGGGGAGATTACCTACATATAGTGGGCATTAACCTAATAGGGAGCCCATCTACCTATTGGGGGACAGATATCTAACTACTAGGGCATCTACCTAACTGGTGGGGCTATCTAGTTACTGGGGGTATCTACCAAATTGGAGGGAGGTCTTATCTACCAGCTGGGGGCATTTACCTAATAGGGGGAATTATCTATTTACTGGGTACATCTACCTAGGGGCCCTATTAGGTTTTAACGAACCTGAAATCGTTCACCACATTACACAGAACAATAGTTCTGATCCCAGCAAAAGAAGGAACAATTTGGAATTACACTGAACGATTGGTGAACCAATGTGGAATTACAGCGAACGATTAACAATGATTTTAGGGTTAGATCTAAATTAACGATCATCGACACACAAATGATTTTTCGATCGTTGCCTGCAATTACACAGCATGATTATCGTTTAATTTGAACTATTTCACAATTTTGTGTGTGATAATCATCCTGTGTCATAGGGCCCTAATTGAGAAGGGATTACCTACCTACTGGGGTAGTCTACCTAATAGGGGTGAGAATTGTCTACTAGCTGGAAGCATCTACCCAATGGGAGGAATAACATACCCACTAACTATGCAGGGCACCAATGTAAACAATATTTTGGGGCACTTCGGGTAGGGAAAAGGTTGGGGACATGCTGGAAAAGTGTGAAACCTAAGGGCCCTATTACACGGGACGATTATAATGTGAAAAATTCGAATTTAAATGATAATCGTTCTGTGTAATTGCAGGCAACGATCGAAAAATCGTTCGAATGTCGTTGATCGTTGATTTAGATCTGAACCTAAAATTATCGTTAATCATTCGCTGTAATTCCACATTCGTTCACTCAAGTTCAGCATGTTTTCTCTAATCGTTCAGTGTAATTGCACATTGTTCATTGTTTTACTGGGATCAGATGGAATAAACGATCACAGTTACGTGCGCAATAACAATTGTAGTAACGATCGTAACTAACGACTATCGTTCTGAGTAATATGGTGAACGATTTCAGGTTAACGATAAACAATCTAGTTTGCAATCGTTAGTCGTTAAACGTTAAAAATCGCTCCGTGTAATAGGACCCTAAGATGTTTTCCTGGTAGATTCTGTATAGACAAGTCTTGGTCTTTTTCTATCAGTGCCTGTCTATGTTTCAAAAACAGATCGGTTAGGAGGTGTCGACATATGTACATAACCATACACAATATGCAACTCTGGAAATGCCTTATACCACACAGGAAACAGCAGCTGTGTTTTATGGTTGGGTGGCAAACTTATGATAATCCTGGGCAGCTTCTCCAAGACACTGCGGCCATTGTACTCCTATAGCTAGGTCTAAGCTAAAAACTTCAAATTAAGTGGCCATGAAAAAAAGAGTTTTGCTTCGGCGGAGTCCATTTTAGTAGTGGAAGTGATATGATAAAAGCATCATGGCCTAAAGGAAGGACTGTTTAATATATGCAAAGTGCACTGCAAAAGGTACCTTAGTATATGTGTAATCCAATACATTAGGCCAATTAAGGCATCTCTGAAATATAACAGGCCAAGAAGAGGCATGGGTCCTATCGGCATGTCTCACACATGATTTCTTGGTGATAATTTACATTTTTTGAAGGTAATGTTAAGATATTAAAGTACTATTTAACTATCTTCATTTTACAATAGCCCTTCATAGTAATTTAAAAGCTCAAGAGCCAAGTTTTTAATGACAGTAAGTGCAAGGCAAATGTCATGGGCATAGTCAAAAAATTAGTATTGGAATTGTTTAATAAGCTCGTGCTATGATCTTAAAAGCTGAAATCACCTACCAAAGTGCAGGAGTCAATTAAAGCAGCTGCTCATTTATACTAATTTTTTTACTGTTTCTGTTACAGATACGTAAGATTAAACCAGTAATAAGGTCAATCCAACAGAAATTTCGGTTACCGAAATAAGTCTACACTTTATTTCTAATAGTCGGTAGTTTAATGCTCTCAGTATTAAGTACTACTATAGGCCCACTAACAAAAAGTGCAATGAAGAGTTCTATATAAATGACCTCTAGGGGTTTATATTGGGACCATTCCACACTGGTAACAGCCCTCTACTCGCCACATCAGGGTGTATGTCTGGTTTATGGTGGATTCAATGGTTGGGAGAATCAATAGGTTGATTCTGTTGAAATCAAAAACACTGAGTGCCCACAAAGGGGGGGGGGGCATAATAAAGACCCACGCACGTATATATTTTTTTTTACCTAGGTAAGGCTGGGTTCACACTGCGTTTTTGCAGTCCATTTAACGTATACGTTTTATGGAAAAAAAAAGGATGCAATTGTGGGTAATCCATTTTGATCCATTTTCCACTGACTTCCATCAAACAGATCAAATCAGATGAGTTTTTTTAGCGTACACAAAAACATGGTTGACCACATTTTTGCGTAAGTTAAAAGTAACCATTTAAAAACAGCTATATTATTTACATATGCGTATATGTTATACCTTTGTATACCGTGGATACTGTAAAAACAGCTATATTATTTACATATGCGTATATGTTATACCTTTGTATACCGTGGATACTGTAAAAACAGCTATATTAAATGGACTGAAAAAGCCCCACCCTTAAAAAAGCACTCCAGGAGATTATTTTATTCCCCCCAGGACCTGAAACCTGAACAAAGCAGCGCAGCGGGACATGATCATCACTGGTGAGTATATGCGCCAGCAAGGGGACGAATAAAAGTATTACAGTGCTTCTTTATGGGGGTACATTTGCTTTAATACGTCTCTTCCTTTCACACCTTAAGGCTGGGTTCACACTACGTATATTTCAGTCAGTATTGTGGTCCTCATATTGCAACCAAAACCAGGAGTGGATTTCTGTGTTTTCAATCCACTCCTGGTTTTGGTTGCAATATGAGGACCACAATACTGACTGAAATATACGTAGTGTGAAACCAGCCTAAAACATTTCAAAACTTGGCCTTTACCACCAGAATCTTCTAATGCACGAAAGTTTCTAAAGATTTACTTAAAGGGAACCAATCACCAGAAAATCATGGTGGCAGCTATATATACAGTGTTATATAGCCTGTAGCACTGTTCCCAACCATATAAGTAAACTCTATGGGGTGATTTATCAAACATGGTGTAAAGTGAAACTGGCTCTGTTGCCCCTAGCAACCAATCAGATTCCATTTTTCATTCCTCACAGACTCTTTGGAAAATGAAAGGTGGAATCTGATTGGTTGCTAGGGGCAACTGAGTCAGTTTCACTTTACACCATGTTTGATAAATCTCCCCCCTATGAGCGTTACTGGTACCCCCGAAAATGCACCTACGTATCTAGCATTGTATTTAGAGCTGCCAGCACAATTTTCTGGTGACTGGTTCCCTTTAAGTGCAAACAGTATTGAAAGCGACTGTAGCTGTTAGGTCCTTGCAAGACATTTAAGGGGTTATCTAAGTTTTTTAAAATTGATGGCCGGTAATATCAAGTTGCCCCCAGCACAACACATAGGTGCTCTATGAATAACTCCAAATGGGTTTATCATCTGCCTGATATTTTGGACTGAGCAAGTATCTACTAGTACTCTGATGGGCCAATCCAGTCCTATGCAGCAGAACTTCTGATTCCTAGTGTTGCACACATATATATGGAGTGGTCAGTAGCACGGTACTGACTGGTGTCTTTGTCTTTTCTATGTACTGTCCCTCATGGGAGAGTAGGATCTCTTTTTGGTTTACCTGGGTGCTTTTTTGCTTTTTAACATATAAGATGAAGAATACGGCCTTTTGTATTATTTCTGTTTATTGTGCAGATAACAATTTGTACTTTTTTTGATCAAAAATTCAATGTCTTTGACTTACATTTCTATATCTTGATGTATAATATTGTGCTTTCATGTATCTGGTGATTCTTTGCATTTGCAATATTTTATTTCTGTCACTTCAAGGACACAGTGTGATTGGATTCCTGTTTTCGCCCTGTTAGGGTACGTCCATACAGTGGTATTTTTATGCAGTTTCCAACATGGAAGCCATTAACAACATCTGTGTGAAATCTGTCCAGAGTAGGAGAGGTTTTCTTTGGGGATTTGCTACTGCTCTGGACAGTTCCTGACATGGAGAGAGGTGGGAGCAGAGAGCACCGTGTCAGACTGGAAAGAATACACCACTTCCTGCAGGATATACAGTAGCTGATACGTTCTGGAAGACTAGAGATTTTTAAATAGAAGTAATTTACAAATCTGTGTAACTTTCTGACACCAGTTGACTTAAAAACATGTTTTTTCCTCTAGAATATCCCTTTAACTCAAGCGACCTCTTGTAATTTGTGGTGGTCCCAGCGGTTATACCTGACCAATCTGCTGCTTATGTGCTGTGAAACAGATAATTCCTAAGTTGGTCATGGATATGACATTGTCACACTAGTACACCTAGTGGTTATTATTGTCAGCTTGGTTGTGTTATGAGCCATGACACTTCTGTATTAAAACATCAACATTACAGGTGGCAAATTGCAATATGCACTTTTCTGCACTTTGGATCTTTTCTTACAGCTAAATCACAATTGTAAGGCCTAGGGGCGGATTAACTTTATCATTACCCTCTGTAGTTACCCTCTGTAGTTACCCTCTGTAACTCTGTAACTATGGCGGCACTAGCTTAAATCTTTTTCCTCCATAATGCAGCCTGTAAAGGACCTGTGGTGACATCATTGTCACATGATAAGGTCCTTCAGTATGTTTTCTAATGTTACTGCATTGTCTCCTGGCTGCAGTTCTTCCCTGATTTGTGCAAAATTGCAGTAAAAAGCAGTGATTTTTATGCAAATCATGGCAGAACTGTAGCTTGGGGATAATATACCACTGAAAGTATAAGTCTGTTTCGGGGGCCATGGGCCCCCCAGCAGGGGCGGAGTGACTTTACCATAGGCCCCGGGCTGTTCACTAAGCCGGGGCCCCCCAACCCCGCTATAACTATGGCAGCACTAGTTTGGTGTTCATAGTACAGGATAGATAATGTCATGATGCACTGATTTATGCAAAATTGCAGTAAAAAAGCAGTGATTTTTTTTTTGCCAATCATGGCAGAACTGTAGCCAGGAGACAATACACCACTGAAAGTATGTCTTTTTGGGTGGCCATGGGCCCCCCAGGAGCTCAGGGCTCCGGGATACCGCCCCAAACTTACCTATTATAATCCGCTACTGCCCCCCAGGAGCTCAGGGCCCCGGGCTACTGCCCGAAATGGTCCTATTATAATCTCCTACTGGTAAGGCCTTCTTCGCATATGTCTGGTGGTCTGGGAAACTGACGTTTGAAATGATCCCATTGACTTGATTGTGACATTTCAAACTATCCAGCGTTTGATTCTGGATGCCGGATCACTGGACACGAAGGAAAGAAGAACGCATCTTGCAGTGGTCTTCTATTTGTCCTCTTCAACAACTGATGGTTAATGTATTAAAGTATAGGAAGCCTGATGACAACTAATGCATTTTTGTGGCATCAGTTGTCATCAGTTTCAGGATGCCGGACTTCCTATTGTATGTGAATCCGACTTAACGTGGTTATATAATAATCGCACCAATATACTCATTGACAAAAAGGAAATAATGTACAAGCGGGTGTAAAAGTGCCTCTCCTGCGCTTCTACAAAAAGACTCTCAGAGGCTACTTTTAGGTAGTGTACCTCTTGATGAGAGATGATTGCTAGACATCTGTCTATGATGCACTCAAAGATATTCTGATAATTTTGATGTACTACCCCATTCTGACCAAGCTGTTTGAAGCAATGGTTATGTGAGGGCATGCACAAATAGGCTCTAGATGGCCCAGACAACAGATCTGGCGACGAGTATAGGGAGTATCCATACTTTCCTTGTTTACCAACAAGACACAGGTGACACCGTGTTACACATCTTTTTCTGCCTGGACCATTTCCAGGCACTTAGCAATGGAAATTTATGCTGCGTTTACATGAAACGATTATCGTGTGAATACCCATGATAACGATCGAATTCGAACGATAATCGTACGTGTAAACGCAGCGAACGATCAAACGAAATCGTTCATTTTAATCTTTCAACAAGTTCTCAAATCGTTGTAGATCGTTCGGAAAAAATTTGCAGATCGTTCCGTGTGAACAGTCATTCGCCGATTTAACCAATGTGTGAGATAGGCTTAAGCGATCGCAAAATGATCGAAAAACAAATTTTCCGAACGATATATCGTTCCATCTAAACGCTGATCGTTATGAAAAAAAAAAATTGTTATTCCGACATCGTTAATCGTACGATCTGGTAAATTATCATTCCGTGTAAACGTAGCATTAGTGTTATGGGGCCCATAACGTGCCCTGCCATTAACAACCAGCCACCACTGCCATTGTTTGCGGTGGAGTGTATTAATGAGAAACCTGGGTCGGCGACCCCATTCATAATAATAATATTTATTTGTATAGCGCCAACAGATTCCGCAGTGGAGGAATCTGTGTCTTCAGTGGTTGCGTCACCATGGTTGGGTTTGAGAATATAAGTTATAAAAGCCTGGTGGTAAGCACTACAATCCTGCCTTTGCTTCCCTTTCACCCCTGGATGCATAGGTTACTTAGGTTGAGTGAACCTCGAGCGCGCTCAGATTCGTCTAATCCCGAGCATGCAGGATTGGATTACAGAAGTTGGATGCAGCCTGCGTCAATATTTTCCCTGACTTCATAGGGCGGCATCCATCTTCTGCAGTCACCAGTAATCAAATGCTGCACGCTCGGGTTTGGACCAATCAGAGCGCGCTCTAGGTTCGCTCATCTCTATTGGATACATGTTTCTGTGACCATAACTATTAGGTCGGCTCTATAAAGCAGGTGGGACAATAGAATATCTGGCAATATAGGTAATTTTAGCAGAACCATTTGTATACAGATTGATACTTGACAGAGACAGCTCAGCACTGTATAACCTATCCATCCCGTCTCATAGCAACGGAAGACTCGCGCGCATGCGCAGAACTAGCCCGACGCTTCACAAGTCATAGCAACCGTGCGCATGCGCAGGAGCTCCTCCCAGTGACAACTGCCGCCGGCGGCTCACGTTGTTCCGTCACTGAGCTCACTGCGCCTGCTCCGTGGTCTCGCTGGTGACGGCATCGCGCTTGTATCATCCTCGGTAAAGATGGCGGACCCACGGCTGAGGCAAATAAAGATCAAAACCGGCGTAGTGAAGCGGTGAGTGGGACGGACACAAGTGTGAATAGAGCTGTAGTGCGGCGCTGCCTCCTGGGACTGACCCCGCGGTAACGTATCTGCAGTATACCGCAGCCTCGTGTGCGGCTTCACGGCCCTCATGCCGCATTGTCAGACCGGGGACCAGTCTGCCGGTGTAGTAGTAGTAGTGGTTGTCATAGAGACGGGTGAGCGGAGTCACGTGGTCCATTGTGCACAGACATGTGGCGCGCTGCGCTGGTCTCAGGCGTTGTTCACACTTGGTGTGACTGGTGGCCGCACCCTATCGTCTTCTACTCCTAGGGACCACTATAATATGGCTACACCTTAGTGTCTCAATAATTCGGTCCATAGATAGAATAAGCAATAACTAGCTGATTGTATGGGGGGGGGGTCTTGCTGTTGAGACCCCCACTGATCACTAGAGCGAAGGGACAGAAGCGCCTGCCTGAGCGCTGCCTCCCCTCATGCTGTACGCAAGCAGTAATAGCCTTTGAGACTGTCCGTTCTGAGGATTAGCGGTGGTCTCAGCAGACGGACCCCGACTACTTATCGCAGCCGCCTGATCAGATACAGTATAAAGACACAAGGCTTAGCTCACCATAGACGCTGAGTGAGATGGTACTGTCATGTCATGTAGACGATGGGATGTACAGCAGAGAGCCTAAGGGCCCTATTCCACCGCACGATTATCGTTTGCAAAATCGTTAACGATCTCAGACGACCGCTATTGCGAAAGACCTGAAAATGTTCACTTATTTCCATGGAACGATAATCGTTACTTATGATCGTATTTGCGATCGTTTTTTCTTTGCTATTTCTTCGCTATTGCGTTTGTATCTACTGCCAACGACCGAACGACGTCTTATTCAATGCGAACGATTTGCGAACGTTTTTCGAACGAGCAACGATAAAAATAGGTCCAGGTCTTATAAAGCGATCAACGATTTCTCGTTCGGTCGTTAATCGTCAACTGCATTTCAACCGAACGATTATCGTTTAGATTCGAACGATTTAACGATAATCTGAACGATAATCGTCTGGTGGAATAGGGCCCTAAGGCGTCGGCAGTCAGTGGCCTTAAAGTGATTGTATCATCGGGTACATTCGCTTTTTTAAGTGTTGTACATAAATAGAATGGTGCAGGGATGCCGGTGTCACAGTCCTTTTTTTTTTTTTTTTTTTTTTTTAAAGGGAACCATTCACCCCGTGGCCCCCGGCAGAAACTGACATACAGTGACATAAAGGTCAATATACTTACCACATTGCTCCCGGTCCCGTCCCGGATCCCGTTGTTGACACGGAGAAATCGCCGATTCTTCTTCTCCCGCCCATTATGGTAATGAGCTGAGATGAGTCCAACGTCCATAGGAAACGATGGACGAGTCCAACTTATTCATGAGGTCCTCTTCTCGTCGCCGCCCATCCACGCCTCCTGGAACTTGATTGACGTCTTCAGTCTTCTGCCGAATTCCCGCGCAGGCGCCGCTGTGATGGTCTCGTCACCTCTTCTGCGCCTGCGCGGTAAACAGGATACGGTGTTCGAGCAAATCGGCGCACGCGCAGTAAACAGTGAAGCTGCGGAGCGGCTTCAATTGTGAACTGCGCATGCGCCGAAAATGACTGTCACGGCGCCTGCGCGGGATCCGGCGAGAAGAAAGAAGACGAGGAGGAAGAGGACCCGGCGTCAATCAAGTGTCGGAGGCGGGGAGAAGGCTGGACTTCGGACCCGGCGGCGCTCATTACCATAATGGGCGCGAGAAGAAGAATCGTCGATTTCTCCGTGTCAACAACGGGCTTCGGGACGGGACCGGGAGCGATGTGGTAAGTATATTGACCTTTATGTCACTGTATGTCAGTTTCTGCCGGGGGCCACGGGGTGAATGGTTCCCTTTAAACACTGCTTGGTTTCTGTGCCTGGCGCCGGTCTATTCCCCATGAATTACTGGAGATGGGCCTGCCGGGCCCAGTGTGACTATCTGCCCTCCCCTCTGTGACGCGGCTCCATTAGAATAACTGGGGCAGGGTCTTAGAGGGAAGGGGAGAACATAACAGGCCCGCCTCCAGTAATTCATGCCAGGCCGCTGGCCGGGAATAGACCGGCGCTGATCCATTCATGTAAAAACTTAATGCGATGTCTCTGCTTTGACTAATTGACACACAGGCTAAGGGTGCATTTACACAGACAGGTTTGTTTGACAGATTTTTGAAGCCAAAGCCAGGAATGGATTTAAAAAGAGGAGAAATTTTAGGCTTTCCTTTATGGCCTGTTTCTGTTTATAGTCTGCTCCAGGCTTTGGCTTCAAAGATCTGTCAGATAAATCTTTCTGTGTAAACGCAACATAAGCCCCGTATGTCAATCAGTCAAGGCAGGGAGGGAAGCGGCATGCATGCTCTGGCTCAGCATCAATTCTGTGGCACTTAAGAATTGTAAAGTGCTGCGGAATCTGTTGGCGCTATATAAATAAAAATTCTAATTATTCAGCTTCCAAAGAAACATGTAGTTTTATAACTCTGCAAATTGCCATTGATCTCCTCTACTTGTGTATTCTAGGGATGTCAAACTCGTGGCTCCCCAGCTGTTGCAAAACTACAATTCCTATCATGGCTGAACAACCATAGCTTTAGGCCTTTCTCACATATCTGGGAAGACTGTGGATCCATCCATTTTAAGGGCTCTATATACTCCAAATACTATGTGTTAGGGATTTGTGTTGGGCTCCTATCCATGGCGGAAGGTAAATGGGCGAAATGGTCTGTAGCTGCTGCACAAATCATCTATCCTGAATGAAGAAGTCCATGGTAATGTGACCGATTGAGGACAGTTAGAGATGTGCATCCGTAGTCCCATCCGTAGCTGCGGGTTTCAGACTAAAAAGAAGGATACAGATATGTGAACCAGGCCTTAGCTGTCCGGACATGATGGGAATTGTAGTTTTGCAGGTACTGGAGGGCCACAGTTTGACCCCTTGGTGTATATGATCACTGGTGGTCTGACCCTCATCCTTCAGCAGAATAAAGGTCTCTAATTCACACGCTTATATTTGCTGCTAGATCTCATGGACTTGGATAAAGTACCAAACACGTTTATGGATCCTGCTGTGCCCAATATTGTGGAAAAGTGTTCCCTTTATTCATTTTGTTGATTTTTCCATAGCCCTTTGAAGGGAACCAATCAGCCCAAAAGCTCCTATGCAGCCTTTGGCACGTACCGGCAGCGGCAGCTTTACATTGGAGAAAATGACGCTTAATCCCCCCGTGCGCTGCAGGTAGTCCCCTGGGCAGCTCCCCGCCCATGTCTAGTCACCGATCTCTGCCTGTCAGCGCGCTCAACGGGGATGATTGACAGGGAGAGGTGGCAGTAAGGGGATTCACTGCCTGTCACTCATCTCCGCTAACAGGGAGAGAGCAGTAACTAGACACAGGCGGGGAGCTGCCCAGGCGACTACCTGCTGCGTTGTCTATTCACACAGTGCGCAGGTGAATGGATTACAGTACCAGTCGTTTGAGATCCATAATATCTCCTCCACATACTGCACAATTTTTCCAGCACCTACATGTTACAATCATTTTGTTCATTTCTGTTGAGATTGTCAGTAGGAATAGAGATGAGTGAATTCACAGTAGCGATTAAGCAAAGTGCGTCTGGCTTTGAAGTCTGCTCCGCTCTGTGCCGCTCTTCCCCAGGTGCTGGGAAAAGATGGATCCAGTCCTGGGAAACTTCTCCCAATTTCCAAGGACTGGATCCATCTTTTCCTAGCACGGAGCAGACTTCAAAGCCCGCAGCCTGATGAGCAGAATGCAGATAAAAACGAAGCACTTTGCTCATCTCTAAATAGGAACTTCACCCTGTACAGGGTGACTGCAGTGAATTCACTGTATTAAAAAAAAACAACTGATGGTCAATTCTATGCTGAAAATTCCACAACATAAACCATGTATAAAAAGCGTCACCGCATTGGTGTCCTATAAAGGTAAATGACTTATACCTGTAACAAAAAATGTGGTGCATGCAGAATAGTGAATCGCCTCCATTGTACCATGAACCAAAAAACTGTTAAAGAAGTCCGTCAGATTACAAAATCCTGGAGGCAACAGGGGGGAAATTGATTACAAGTACTAACTTACCTGTCCCCGTGCCACGGTGAGGGCCATAGGATCCCCGTCAGGCTTTTGGTCTCCGGAGCTGACATGTCACGACCCGGCTGATGGACTGGTCGCTCAGCCAGTCAATGTGTGGGGCAGTTTATCAGCTGGGAGCGGCTTCCTCATTTCCCTCCCCCCCCTTAAAGTCGTGACATCCCGCAGCTCGGGGAGAGGTAATTGTAATCAATTTCCCCCCTTCCAACTGTATGATTTTATAATCCGCCGGACTTCTTTAATTTTCCGCATTAAAATGTAGCTAGGTGCTTTTATGGTGATTATGTACTGGCATATAACATGACATGTCCAGGTTTTAGGAGTAAGCTTGGCCTCCTCAAGTTTTCAAGTCTTTTCTTACAAAGCTTCAAGTAGCAATGTCCAATAGGATCTAGCCCTGGTTTGTTCTCAGTTATAAGAATCCCTGGTAGGTTATCGTTTGAGATATCCCCTTAAAGGGTTATTCTATTTCAGCTAATATAGGTTAACTTGTAGGGCTTGTCAAGTTTAACATTTTTTCAATTTGTTTTGCTTAGCCTCTTTCTGTCAGTGGTCAGACTGATATATATAGAAATACAGGGGGCGATTTATCAAACATGGTGTAAAGTAAAACTGGCTCAGTTGCCCCTTGCAACCAATCAGATCCCACCTTTCATTTTCCAAAGAGTCTGTGAGGAATGGAAGGTGGAATCTGATTGGTTGCTAGGGGCAACTGAGCCAGTTTCACTTTACACCAGGTTTGATAAATCTCACCCACAGTGTATACATACTGCATAAGATATATATCAGCCAGACCACTGCTTTTAGAGCAGACAGATGGTCGGTAACCTAGACAACAAGCTATTGACAAAAAAAAAGGAAAGAGCAGCATATCAGCGGGATGAGGCAAGTTTGCTAAATGATTGTATTTGCAGAAATATTTACATTGTCCTACAAGTTCAAAGTCAATCTGTACCCACAAACCGCTTGTACTGGAACACCCCAGGATGGGATTCCCCCTCTTTAGAGTTTTCAAAATCTAGGCCATGCATCTTTGAAACGGCGCTGCTAGATTAGGAGTGAGTACAGGATCTGCAGCAGATTTGATGGTGCAGATTTGAAGTTGCAGATTAAAACCAAATCTGCAGCTTCAAATCCGTGCTGATCTGCTGCAGATCCTGTATTTGTGAATGCACCCTAAAAGATTTTTTTTTTAAAGAAAATATCCATCACCTGCCAAATGGACCCCAGGACAGATCTTTGAAAGGTATCCGACAGTATAAGCGGTTATGAGGGGTCCACCTTGTGTGGGAAAGTCCCACTAATCTGGAGCATCTAAAACATGGATTAAGACCACTCTAATTCATTTTAGAACATAATCCCTTTCACAACCCATGATGCAACTACAGTATGTCATGGCATCACTAGTGGGGTATAGAGAGGGATCACGCCGGCGTGGTGAACAAAACTGACAGCAGCATTTAAATGCTGTTAATAATGCATCCCTGGTGGTCTAGTTGTTCCTACTCGCTGGGCTGGGCCTCAGCTATTTAATGAAACTGATCCCAGCTTGGCAATAGTTTACTCTGGGCTTCAGAAGCCCATAGTAATGGAGCCCCATTTGCAGAGATCAATGGATTTTTAAGCACAGAGGAAAAAGCAAAAGTGCAAAAATGAAAGTTACAAGTCACAACCAGCCAGACTTTACCAAGCCAAGACTTACTGCATCCCAGTTCTGTGGGTATTTACAACAAGAAGATATTCTTCACACGTTGAATGGTGTAAGAAGATGCAAGACCTAAAATTAAGATGGACGCAGGTAGTAGGGAAAGAAGAGAACAAAGAACAGGATATTGGCCACGATGAGATGGGGAGGAGGGCAAAGCGCCATACACATTATAGAAGGTACTCAGGACGCAGCTTTTTTTAGCCAGCTTTTTGTTAGGGTGCTTGGAGTCAGAGCTCCTCAGATCAGATATCGATGGCCTTTACCTCTTTAAAGCTAGAGACCTTGTTGGATGTTTTTCAGTGAAGTATGTTGTTTACCTGTCTGCAGGGTAGGAGCGGAGTGTCTGTTAGGTGAAGGTCTGACCACTGGAACCCCCACTGATAACAGAGCCCCCTTATTTGATTGGAGCAATGGTTGTACATGAATGCTTTCACATTTCAACTCTGTGAGCCGGGCGCAGATAAGTATGTTGTGAATCTGTCGTCTTGTGGAAGGGGCACTGTACATGTCCAAACACGTTCCATTTAAAGAGGGGGTGCATTGCGTGGTATCAGCAAGAGCACAGTTCTTCTGAAAGTGATTAGATCCATGGGGGGAAAAGAACAGTATAAGGATGGCATTATATTATTTAAAGCCAGCACCTATACTTATGGAGTACACATCTGAATTTACCAACTTTTCTTCGTGGGACAACCCCTTTAAGTTTTTAAGAGCAGCCTATTAAGCTTAGAGGGGTTAACCAGTAAGGGAAAATATATGCTGAATCAGCCACCCTCCTGAAGACTAAAATTCTTTCCATACATGTCATTACCTTATCTGTCTCCTTCTTTGGTTTTTGAGCTGCTGCTTTCTGCTGAAAACACAAAAATCTCTTTCTGAGCTGTTCAGTCCATCCCTGCTTTCAACCCCCTCCTCCCCTCTACCCTTCTAGACTGATCACGTAAAAAACATCCCTGGCAGGTTGTTTCTTTACAGTGTGAAGCTTGGAGAGTAATCTGAGGTTAAGTTACCTACTGTGATTAACCATTACTGCAGTACAGAGAGAAGAAACAGTGCAGAAAAAGCCAGCTAGGGCTGGCCAGCCATCTTGGAAGGGAGGGGGGAGGAGGGAGGAGGGGTGGAGAGCAGAGACAGACTTTTGTGTCTTCAACAGAAAGCAGCAGCTCAAAAATCAGGGAAGGAGATAGATAAGGTAATAACATGGAATGGACTGTTAGTCTCCAGGAGGGGGGATGATTCAGCATATATTTTACCTAACTGGATAACCCCTTTAATTAGATTTTCTTAATACTATGGATTACTAACTGTATAGAAGAGACAAAGGTCAGAACTGAGTCATTCCATGGATATAAACTTTCATGCCATTTATCTCTGTTATCCATGCAATAAGGAAAAAGTGAACTGATAAGTGAAATGTAAGAATACACAACCATCAAAGGCGTCGCTATTGGTTGGAGACCTTGGCTGGACATTGGACTTGTGGCTGGTGGGGATAGATGGGGCTGACACCATGTGATTTATAGCCTTATCTTGGCGGTGTAGTTTGGTGGAGGCTCCTGTCGTGCCCATACATTGGTCTTTAATTGCATAAACCATCCTTAAATATGTCTTTTTCTATCCATTTGAAACTAATAATGGCTTTCAATTTAAAGTGAATGGAGAGTGCCCGGGCCATGCAAAAACAGCCCTGACACTGTCCCGTTGTTTCCTTCCGGCTAAATGAAAGTGACATCAGTAGATTAGAATGAGACTTAGACAATTCACATTGCAATTGTGTTAGTTTAACTTTAACAATCTTTTAACACTCTTGTTTAAATGTAGCTGACATCCCATAATTACACATCTACAAGCCTTGATTAAAGAATTTTACATCTGAACCTATGGGGAGCAAGGATTGGATTTTTTTCCAAGGAACCTTTTTTTTTTTTTTCCAAAGTTGATAAACTAGCCAAAAACCATTGCAATAAACCTACAGTAAGCTGCCACCAGGTAGTTATATTATAACATCTTAGATTTTAATAATTTAGGTAATCCCACTAATAAAGTAATCTGGGACTATTATGTTGGGATCAAGAAGGTTTACGCAAAATGATTTTTTTTTATTTACTTGCTGTAATGAGATCTCGGCAATGTTTGAAGCAATATATCACCATTAAAGCATCTGGTCATTGGAGGTATTGCCAGTAATCAGATCCTCAATCAGCTAATGGAAGGGGCCATAGCCCTTATATGAGCACCAAGGCCTCTTTATTAGTAATATAGTACATTTGTAACCAGGGCTGTGGTGTCGGTAAGCCACAGCTCCAACTCCGAATCCTGAATTTTACCAGGGACGACTCCACATTCGGCTCCTTCACAAAAGGCCAGTCAGACACCATGGGAGTTATTTATCACATTGGTAGATCTGGCTCAACAGCTTCTTCCTAATGTCCTACATGATCCTGGGGTGACTTCTTAGTGAATAAGGCAAAGATGTAAAGCAGATTCTCCTCTACTCCTCTATGTATGCAGTGGATGCAGCTAGTCTCCAGCCACCATGTCCTGAAGACTGTAGTGAAAACTAGTCTAGATGGACCAAGTGGTCTTTTTCTGCTGGCATTCTTCTATGTTTCTAACTAAGTATTCTCCATTCACAAAGGAAGACTACTGACCATGCCGGATACCTGTGATATAGAGGTCAGACATTTCTAAATGAGGCTGTGTCATTACAGGATCCGGAGCCCATGAGTCATGACACTGCATTGCGGCGGCATAGGGGCCAGGTAAATAGGACTTCCTTATTTTGATCCCAACACCCCCTGTCCCCCCTGGATGTTTCCCTTTTGCCCAGAATATACCTTTACTATCTGCGCCTCTCTCTCTCAAACACACTCGCAGCCTGCTGCAGCCATAGCACACCAAGAAAACTAGCTCTGACACCACGACCCAAACTCCACAGCCCTGTTTGTAACAAGTGTACTTGGTACTTAATTCAATTGAATCAGCTGCAGTACTTAATAGAGGTGTGTGTGATAGATAATAAAAAGACTGCAGAGATTGTCAACTGAACAGTGGGGGTGGGGGAGTCAAGTAGTTTGATCCCCACCGATGGTATGTTGGAGATCTAGCTTAAAGGGAAACTTAACAGCAGGTTAGAAGCATCTAACCTGCTCATAGGTCATGACTACAGAGCATCTAATCTACTGCTAGTTTCTCTTGAAAGATAGGCCATCAGTATAAAAGTCCTGGAGAAACTCTAAGTTCAGCTCACCGCCCTGTTGATAAACACAAGAACCCAGATGGAAAACCATTAAAGCGTAACTGTCATTTCAGGGTCATTTTTTTTAAAACATTAAATATCAACAGTACAAGCGATTTTAAGAAACTCTGTAATAGGTTTTATAAACCAAAAGAGTTTCCTTCTGGACTGAAAAAGCAATCTCCCAGCCTCCCCCCTCACTGCAGATGAAGCAGGATTTCTGTGTCCATTATGTGGCTATGGAGAGGGGAGGGGCTGTTAGGAGTGACTGAGCACAGAGCAGTCCTGCAAAGCACAACACCCTGCAATCTTCTCTCAGTAAGTTCATAGATAAGCACTGACCTTTCTGACCCCAGAATCCTGCGTTTTAGGTGCCCAGAGAGTCTACAAACAGCTGACCTTCATGTCACCTCTTCCTGCTCCCTCATCTCCCTCAGCCCCTCCCCCCTTCATAGGCTTACAATGGAGAGAGCAGAACCCGTCTTCACTGGCTTCTCTGTAATGAAGACGTGTTTGCCTGATAATGCACAGATAAGAAGTCAGGGGGGGAGGCTGGGAGATTGCTTCTTGAGTACAGAAGGAGGCTTTTTGGGCTGATAAAACCTATTACAGAGTTTCTTAAAATCGCTTATACTACTGATTTCTGCAATAAAAAAAAATATGACAGTTACGCTTTAAAGGGATTGTATCCATACCGCTCATCTGACAGGGCCTTAGGGTATATTCACACGAACGGGAACTGCCAGGACCTGCCGGGCTCGCAGCGAGAATCTCGCTGCGAGCCCGGCAGGTCCTGGCAGTTCCCATACACTACATACTTGCTGCGGTCTAAACGACCGCAGCGAGTATGTAATTCTGCTGCCCTTAACCCCTTCTGCTCCCGCCCGGCTCCCCCGCTGTAAGCATACATTACCTGTCCTCGCTGCACGGGTCCGGTGTCCTGCTCTCCCGTCCGGCCAATTAGTGTGTTTCCCAGCCGCAGCCACTGCCCGTTCGTGTGAATATACCCTTAAAGTGATACTGTCACCCTCTTTCTGTATCAGGACTTACCTACACACTAAATTCTACAGTTTTCTTACCTTACGTCCTAATACATTTCTTAGTGCTTGGTCTAGTAAAAAAATGCCACCTGCCCCTCCATTACGTCATCTGCCGATCTAGAGGGGGTGGGACCTAGACCTCTAGACCGGCCAATTCTAATGGCCACCGAGGGGGCAGGGCCTAGACGCAGATGATGTTACGGAGAGGTGGGGCCTATGGCGTTGGTAGGGCGGGGTGAAGTGGCACAGCAGTTGTGAAGCCCCGCCCAGGTGGCACAAGCCACCAAGGATAAAAAGCACCAAGACATCTATAATAAAGTAAGGTATGAAAACTGCAAAATTTAGGCTTTACAGCTGTGTAGAGAAGTCCTCATACAGAAAGGGGGTGACAGTGTCACTTTAAGGGTGCATTTATACATACAGGATCTGCAGCAGATTTGATGGCACAGATATCAATGTAACTAGATAACTGAACACCGCATCAAATCTGCTGCGGATCCTGTACGTGTGAACACACCCTAAGGCGGCCACACACCTTCAGTAACCGATGTTCTTTCTATGCACCTTCCCATACACAGGAGCACTTCTGTGTTCTCTATGGGGAGGGGAGGGTGAACAAGCTTGGATGTTTCTGGTAGTCACCTGTCTCTACTTCCTGGGCCTTCTCTTAGAGGGCCAGGAGGACAACTATTGCAAGTGTACGTTTTGTTGTGCAATGTTTTTTATAGTGCATTCCCATGATGGGTAAGGTGGCATCTCTTCTTATTATTTGTCTTTATGTGTCAAACTTTATGTTGTTAATTTCAGCTTTATTGTCCTTTTGATTTGTGTGTTTTGTAGGCTAGTGTTGGATTTGTTTGTTAGCGACGGGCACAGATACTAGAAAGACATGTTGCGGTATACTTATGTATATTTGTACGGGTGAAAGAATATAATTGTTTGAGGAAGCCAGCATGTGTCCATAAAGCAAGTATCATGCATGGAATATTTCTCAATATTCTTAGTATGGCAGATTACAGAACAGATAGAAGAGCGATGAACGTCTGTAAAAAGCACGTCTGTTTTAATAGAGTGATTGTATGTAACTCAGTCTGTGATATTAGAGAGAATACAAGGACGTCATGTTGAAGTGTCAGAATTAAACTTTTACACAATAAAGCAGACTTTTTTCTTTTGTGATAAAGTGTTATTATGATGGTGATTATTATAATTATTATTATGGTACACTGGAGCTGGATGTGTTGGGTCAAAGCAGGTCTTGGCAATACCAGGTAGATGGTGAACCTGGAAAACTGCCACTGAGGTCTATGGAAGGGGATCTGCACAACAATCTTACAAATCAATCCATGAAGCTAAATTGTTCAAACCTTTAATGGAATTTATTACTAAAGAGAATATTATAACGCTAGTTAAAAAAAATATACACGGAAAGTAAAGCAGAATATGAAAGGCCATATACTGGAACTAGGGCTGGTCAATTGAAAGAATGCAATTTATTCGCCCTTGAGGGTACTCACGATTAGAAATTTTGCAAATAGTACATTTTGGTTGCAGGGGAAGCCAGTATGGCCACAGTATGTACAGAGTTTATGTGGCCATGTATATGTATATAGTTTATAGTGAACTATAATATGGTGCCAGAACATGTAGAAACCCTGGTGTGACTTTTTGGCCAAAAACACCATGCCCTAATTTTGCCTGTGGTGGTGGTGGGGGGGGGGGGTACCTAGTCTGGCTTGGGAATTTCTTTTTGAATATTACAGGAGAAAGGTCAGGGCTTTGACAGTCCTACACACATTCACTCTCTTTGGCTAGGAGATAATTGTTGTTGGAGTTTGAGAATATGCTGTCATTTATTTATTCTATATTTGTTCAACATTTTTAAGTCCCACAAAAAAAACTGCCCATAGAAACCAAGCTCTCACCTCAAGTGAAATAAGTTATTGCTATGGGAAGTTTATGCCGGTTTCTATTTAGAAACACAGAAGCTTGTCGGCAAACCTGGTCCATCTAGTTGTCCCTTTTTGTATTTCCCTTCTTATTGTCTTAGGATAGATATATGTTTATCTCAGGCAGGTTTAAATTCAGTTATTGTATATTTAACTACCTCATCTGCTAGAAGTTTGTTTGAAGCATCTACTACTCTTTCAGTAAAGTAATATTTTCTAACATTGATTCTGATCTTCCCTTAACTAACCTCAGATTGTGCCCCTTGTTCTTGACCATGTTTAGTCCTTTAACATATTAAGGGTAGCTTCACACGTACCGTATCGCTGCGTATTTAACGCTGCGATACGGTACGTGTGAAGCTACCCTTAATGGAGCGTTCACACATACAGGATCCGCAGCAGATTTGATGGTGCAGATTTGATGCTGTGTTCAGTTAATTAAATGAAATCTGCTGCGGATCCGGTAAGTGTGAACGTACCCTTAAGGTTTTTATCATGTCCCCCCTTTCCTTTCTTTCCTCCAGACTATAAAGATTTAAATCATTAAGTCTTTCGTAATATATATTTTATGCCTGATGCCCGTTTTTGGACTCGTTCCATTTTGTCAATAACCTTTTTGTAGGTGATGTCTCCAGAACTGGACTCAGTATTCCAAATGTGATGTCACTAGAGCTCTATACAGTGGGATCACACACTCCTTCTTCCTACTGGTTATACCTCTAGCTATACAGCCCAGCATACGATTTGATTTCCTTACCGCCTGGTTGACCTGGTGACTCAATTTAAGGCTGTTAGAAATCACTACCCCTAAATCCTTCTCTTCTGAAGTCTTTGCCAACAGAGAACTGCCAATATAATACTCCTCAAGTGCATTATTTTACATTTGAAAACATTGAACAGCAGTTTCTATTGTTTTACCACTTGTCTAGTAAAGATAAATTATTTTCCATATTGCTGACATCTCTAGGAATATAAACCCTATTGCGCATTTTTTTGTGTCATCAGCAAATGGACAAACTTTACCTACCAAACCTTGTCCTATGTCGCTTACAAACATATTAAATAAATAGGACCCAGAACAGACCCTTGTGGCCACCACTTGTAACCAGTCTTTGCTCGGAATATACACCATTACCAGCAACTCTCTGATATCTATCCTTCAGCCAAACACAAATCCACTAAACTATCCCGGAATTAAGTCCAATCTTCTCCAACTTCTCTATCAACTCTTTATGGGGAACTGTATCAAAGGCTTCCCTGAAGTCCAGACAGGCGATATCCACAGCACCACCTTCATCCAGCACTTTTGTGACATAATCAAAGAAATCAATAAGATTAGTCTGACATGATTGGCCCGCAGTAAAGCCATGCTGGTTTGGATCCATCAAATTGTTGGTTCTTAACTTCTGGGCCTGTATGCTCAGAAGTGGAGCAAATGTAATCGCTATTAGACTACATTTATTCCTTTGAAACCAGAGTAGTGTATGGTGGCATACTATATGGCCAGCTTTCAGACTTACACCACAGAAATAACTTTAGAACAGATTTGAACAAGTTCTAAGAACCTTTTTTTCCTCCTTCTGGAGGAAGATATTTTGTATCCCTAATAATGTCCATGTTGCTCCATGGATTTTATTCTGGATTTTAATAGGGTTTTCTGGGCAAATTTAAAAAAACTTCTACTGCCTCCTCTTGCAGTAAAACAATAAAGAGAGCATACTCACCCTCCTCACTGCCTGGACACAACTTCTGGTCCTTGCTACATGCCTGTTGTGGCAGCCTTCAGTTTGTCAGCTGTTGCAAAGCCAGTCACAGAGCTTTGCAGGGGATTACAACATCATCTGAGGCTACCAGAACTGGAAGATTGTTACAGCAGGAGCCAGGGGGGTAAGTATGCACGCTTTTATATTAAAGCACGGGGAGTTTCCATTTGCCCTAACTGTGGAAATGAAGGAAACAACACTGCCACTTAGAACAACATCCCCTGGTGCGCATAGAATAAAATTTATTTTTATGCAGACTCCCAGGTTTTTTAACAAAAAATCTGAACCCCACACAGCCCCGTTATAAGAGGTAAGAGGCTTTTTGGGGACACCTCACTCCTGTTTCTCTAATACTCCGGAGCCTTTGTTCCACTTACTATATAACAGATGCTGAAGATATTTCCATCAAATTATTATTTTTCCCCCCCTAAGTTTTCCTCCGATGAGGTCACCTCCTCTAATGAAAATGAGAGAATCTTCATTAACTCGTGCGCCGCACATTGATCCCTGGGTTTTACACAATCCGTTTACAGCTTAACTACCTGCCTATTGAAACCTGAAAAGCCCCAGATTATGATTAATTTCTCGGCCGTAATAAAGAAATCCGTCCGAGTCAGTGGCAGCATATTCTGCTACTGAAATAGAAATTCAGTGAACAGTGGCCTCTATTTGGTATCATTTATAATGCGGGCGCACATTTACTATAGTGTGACCTTGGGCGAGACCTGCAGTCAGAAACTAAAGGAAAATGAAGCACTGGCCCCGGATCTCCTCCCGGCTGCAAGTTAAGAACACTGTGCATGGCTTTTATACAGTTTTGCACATTTCGGTTAGCTCCGTGCACAGCGGATACCCTTAATAAAATGACAACAGTAATTTGGTTTTGTCATTTGAACCAGCACTGGCTACATGCCTCAAAAATACAGTATTAGGGTTGCTGAATGTGTGTCGGGTCTAATTCTTTTTTCCATTTTCCAGAGAGCGGCTTTTCCATTAACTTTGGGAAAACACACTGGCAGATTCGTTTAAAAAGCGGCGCGGCTCCACCCCGGCTCTAAGTGACTTAGCCAGTGCAATGAGAAATTAAGATCAAGGGACATTTTTCTCATTAGACTGTCGTTCTTTCTTTTTATTTATTTTTTTTTTCGTTATTTGCATTCCAGCGACTGGCAAAAAAAAAAAAAAAAAATATCCACAGTATAACTCATCTCAAGGAGTCTTAAGACACTTACTGTAGCATATGTTAACTATTACAAGATGCCTTGATGGAAGGATATTAAAATTACTGATAATTGACATAAAATATGACAAAGTGTTTTAGGCTTTCTGAGCAAAGCAACACACATTACGGAGGAGCAGCCCCATAATGGAACTGATTAATGAAGGATTGCCGAGGCATACGCCGCTGATGTTATGAAAAATGAATTCTTTGTTGTCTCGCCGACAACCCAGGAACTGCAGCCGGAAAAGACTATTAGCGAGAATCATTATCAATAGCAATATTTTCAAACTCTATTACGGCAATCAGGTTAGAATTTATCCAATAGATTTAGTTCATTTGGCGGTAATTGATAAATAATCAAAATTTATCAATGCGCTTGCACACATTTCACTAACAATCAAGCAAAAATGGTCCATTTACCACCTGACTTGGTCCAAATTAGGATTAAATTGATGATCAATTAATCTTCGAAGGGGCAGCGTTGTATTTTGTAAAGGAGCAGCGGAGAGAGAGAGAGAGAGAGGGGAAAGAGAGAAAAAAAAATAAGGCAAATAAATGGAGTTAAGACGGAAGATTAGGAGAATGAGCCAAGCGGCTATGGTTCACAGCTAATAAGCACGCAGCTGGATTACAAATGGCTGATTTTATAGGGTTGGTTCAGAAAATAAAATGCGTTTACACTGCCGCCGTTGTGTAGCTCGGGTATTTCATGCAATGGATATTAATCTTTTTTTTTTCTTTTTTTTTTTTTTTTTTTTTTTGGGATGGGAATGAATAGAGCTGAGCGCTTGGCTGTGTTAAACATATGTAAGCGGTACATGGATGTGTAACAGGAGGAGTGATGTCACTTGTAGAGTGTTATAATCTTTTACGAGGTCACAGAAAACACCACTTAATAGGATCTTAATTTTCTAATGTCGCCAGATGACGGCAGATAAAATATAATGGAGCTTTATGTGCCATACACTTATAAAATGGTAATTCACAGGAATAATACACTCATTTCTTTAGATAAGAGAACGCCGCTAAATGCGCTCGTGTTAGTCGGGTCGTAACCTAGAGGTACAATTTTATACTTACCATTGTCCGAACAAGCGGATGACAGCTATCTCTCCTGATTATCCTGATTATCCCCTCCCCTTACATGTAAATCCTTGGCTTGGCTGAATGTACAATGGAGGGGGTTAGCCTGTGCAACACTCCTCTGGTGGCAATTTATAGTAGCTCCCTTAAAACAAAACTATTAAACTTAACATGCCCAATCTGTCTCTCAGAGGAGAGTCAGGAGGTCCTCATACACATAAGGGGGTTGGCAAGTCAACAGAGACATTTTGTATTGTATCTCCTTCATATGCCTTAGGATGTGTTCACATGATGGACAACAATCCACCATGTTTTTCTAAGGCACAACTCTGATGATGAGCGTCAGAAACAATGTACTTGCTACAAATGTGCAGCAGATCCATAGAGAGTTTAGGGATTAGCCCTTGTCATTCAGTTGTATCTGAGCCTAAGTAGGACTCTCAGTCTAAATTCAGCTATGTTTTGGAAGTAGGAGAAAACTGGAGCACCAAGGGACACACACACACACGGAGAACATATAATCTATTTGCAGATATTGCACTTGGTGGGATGTGATTCCAGGACCCCATTAACCACTGAGCCACCGTGCTGCCCAATAACTTGCATGTGTGAAAACCTGATTAACATGCAGCGAGGTGGGATTGTCATTCAGTTTTAGCACACAGTACAGAAATCCGCAAAAAAAAAAATAAGTTTGGCAATGCATATGGGAAATAATATCTCTGCATATGTCATTGTTTTGCAAAAAAGGATAGTTGTCTACATATGACCTTTTGTGTGCTTTTTTTCATTGCTTCAGAGGGTGCATAGCTCAGTACATACGGCATTGCGTTGAGGAGAAGATAGTCCTATACATACGGCATTGCGTTGAGGAGAAGATAGCTGTATACATACGGCATTGCGTTGAGGAGAAGATAGCTGTATACATACGGCATTGCATTGAGGAGAGGATAGCTGTATACATACGGCATTACATTGAGGAGAGGATAGCTGTATACATACGGCATTGCATTGAGGAGAGGATAGCTGTGTGCATACAGCTTTGCATTGAGGAGAGGATAGCTTCGACTATGCGGCATTGCATTGAGGAGAGGATAGTTCTGTGCGTACAGCTTTGCATTGGGTCGACAATAGTATTGTACATACAGCATTGCGTTGAGGGGAGGATAGCTCTGTGCATAGAACCTTGTATTTAGGAGACAATAGCGTTGTACATTCGGCATTGCATTGAGGGCGATAGCTCAGTACATATGGCATTGCATTGAAGAGAGGATAGTTCTGTGCACTGGGGGGACAAAGGCTTGGTACATACAGCATATCATTGAGGGGAGGATAGCTCTGCACATATAGCTTTGCTTTAAAGGGAGGATAGCTTTGTATTAAGGAGAGGATAGCTCAGTATATACAGCAATTGTATTGAGGGGGCGATAGCTTGGTATATACAGCATTGCGTTGAGCGGGCGATAGCTTGGCATTTGCATTACAAATTATATATAAATAAACAGAAAAATTGTTAAATTTATTAGTGTACCTGTCACGAAGTCTGGACCCGTCACGGTGTGCAGTCCATTTGCCAGCACCAGGTTGGGTTTAAGGATGGTCCGAACCTGCCGAGGTTCGGGTTCGTATGAACCTGAACGCTCGGCATCATATTCCCGCTGTCTGCCCGCTCTGTGCAGCGGGTGGATACAGCGGGAGGAGCCTATGGTTATGGCTGTAGCCCAGTTTTCCAGGCTGTCCTCCCGCTGTATCCACCCTCTCCATGGAGAGGGCAGACAGCGGGAATAGTTTCCAAGGGTTCGGGTTCGTACAAACCCGACCCGAACCAGGTTCGGACCATCTCTAGTTGGGTTGGTAATGCACACAACCCGAATTAGATCACAATGTGGGTCACATATAGTTGCAATATGGTCCCAGCATACCGGTCAAGCCGCTAATGACATGAATTGTCATCTTAGGGGTAATTCACATGTCTGTAGACTGACTGTGTTCTGTGGATTGCACCTGGGAGTTCCAAGCATCATGATGAATAAAAGTTTCCGCTACTGTACTGACACAGCCGCACCGCCGTGTCAGTACATTAGCACAAACTTTTAAATTGCTTGGGACATGGGTCTCCAAACTGCGGCTCCGCAGCTGTTAGAAAACCATAATTCCCATCATGCTCAGACAGCTAAAGCTTTGGATTTGGCTGTCTAGGCATAATGGAAAATGTAGTATTGCAACAGCTGGAGGGCTGCAGTTTGGAGACCCATGGCTTAGGAGCTCCCAACATCGCAACTAATCATGATGCTGGGAGATCCCTGTTGCAGTCCACAGAACACTGTCCGTGTATGGGCGGAATTCTTTGGACGTGTGAATGACCCCCATACTGTGACTGGTCAGTGACCAGTGTAAAAACTGCAGTATTGTATGTCTGTAGAGCGAGGTGTGAACAGTGATCTACTTTCCAGTGGTTTGTATAATGCACATATTTTAATGCTTAATATTCATAGATTTCCATCAGAATAAATAATGTTACATATAGTGCCCCATTTACACCTATTTCTTGCCCCCATAGAAGAGATGTGTCTTAGAAGTGTACGTCCGCCTTGTATTTTGATCTTGGTGAGAACCCTCTGACAGTAAAGATAAAGTGATAAAGTAATGGATGTTAGCCTCCATTTGTTGGAGAGAAGAGAATTGAGGAGGCCGGGGCTGGCCGGGAATCTTCCTGGCAGCTACAATGAGCCGGGATTGTCTTGTATGTGACAGATGCTAAAGGTAAGGTGAGATTGTAACAAGCAATATCTCTGTAGTAATAGAGGAGACTGAGCGGTTATTATCATGCTACTCTACTGTCATATACTCGCTCTTTTCCAGCAAAAATGGGGCTATATTTTTCTTCTGTCACATAAAAGTATATCAGTAAGATACAGAAAGCTGTATCAGGCTTTCCTTCTAAGCTGAGAGACCCAAACAAGTTGTATTAAGCGGGATGGATCTTGGCTCATCATTACTATTGGCACAATGGCGGTAGCCAGCGCAGAACATCTGCGTATACGTATCATTAAGCTCTATCAATGAGTGTAGGCAGAGCTGCCTTTTATAAACTTTCTGTAGACATTTGTATAGATGCCTGACATATGTCTAAATTTCTCTATATATTTGTGTCCCATACTCTGCTGCTGCTACTACTACTTACTACTGTTTTAAATTTTATTAAATCACAACTTTTTCCTTTTTTTTCCCACTTAAAGGGGTGATACATGGAAAAGACCATGTTTTAAATTCACCTGGCCTCAGAAAGTTGTACAAATTTGGAAATTACTTCTATTTTAAAAACTTCCAGTACTTGTCAGCTGATGTATGTCCTGCAGAGACTGGTGTATTCTTTCCAGTCTTGACACAGTGCTCTCTGCTGTCCCATAGGAAACCTCTCCTGCTTTGGACGGTTCCTGTCAGGGAGAGAGGTGGGAGCAGAGAGCACTGTGTCAGACTGGAAAGAATACGCCACTTCCTGCAGGGCATACAGAGGCTGATAAGTACTGGAAGACATATATTATTTTTAAATTGAAGTAATTTACAAATCTGTATAACTTTCTGACACCATTTGATTTTTTTTTTTTTTTTATTAGTTTTTTTCCCAGAGTACCCCTTTGAGTGTTCTCTGCTTTGCCCTTTTCTTTAGCAGTTTCCATTCCTGGGTCCTAACTGTGGCCAGATACCCCGTAGTCAGATACCCCTCGGGACTGACCATTACAAAAAGATAAAAAGCATGTGTCGGCACTGGCAGGTAGAAGGAATAACACCATAGATCATTGGGGTCGATTACAAATGAAGCAAAAGATGACAAAAACAATAACAAAAAGGACTGGCCTCCACTAAGGCCTTATGCACACGTTCAGTAATTTTTTCTGGTCCTGAAACAACCCGCTAAAATTTACGGATTGGACATCCGTATTGCATCCGTATTTCCGTAAATCCATTTTTTACTACTCCAATGCTTTTCAATGCACTTTTTTACGGAAATACGGAGGATGTTACAATCCTTTAACAATCCGTAAACAATTGATTTCAATGAGAGGATCTGTAAAAAAATCAGGGTCCACACCGGGTCCGTACTAGGACATGTCCTTTTTTATTTATTTTTTTTCAGGATTGATTTTCATCCATTTCTGCTACTGAATAGCCCAATAGACATCAATGTGCACTAACTCGGATCCGTAAATTACGGAACGTGTGCATAAGGCCAAACTGTCCCTGATCTTTCCCTGGAACTAATTCTTGAACTATAAACTAGCACCAGACATCCTTAGCGAAAGCAAAAAAAAAAAGAGAAAGCCCTAAAAAAACTGAGCAAAACTGAAATCCTAAACGTGCAACATGATAAACTAGGCATAACCAGAGCTACTTCTAAAAATACCAAGGTTACATAAAGAATAACCGAGAAATAACTCAAGGAACAAGAACCAAAGAATTTTAGGTATGCAAGAAACACAAGGTTCAAACTAATGAAGTGTACACTATATAACCTGCACAGAACTACACTAACCAAGGATTGTGGTAGAGAGGCCAGCTGATACTCCACTCTAAACAATCCAGAGCAGGTAGCTGATCCAGAGCCAGACCATTGGATAGTAACACATTAATCATATACCCCCGGCCATCAGATGTAATCTGAGGGGGAACCTAGTGGTTAGTGTCCACTTTCCCTGCAGTGCCACTAAAACGAAGGAAAACGAAGTATTAGGCTATGTTCGCGCAACATATTTTTTCGTATTTCTACACGGTTGTTACAATCGGCCGTAGTTAATACGAGAAAATATGTTGGCCGGGTGTCTATGGGATCCCAGACGGAGCTTATACACATAGTATACACTCCAGCCGGGACCCCTAGTGGCACCGCAAACAGCTGAGTTGTCAGTTTTCTGCGGCCGCTAATCAGGAAACAGCGGCCGCAGAAAACCATGTCAGTGCACACTATGGAGCGAGCAGCTGCGGCCGCAATCTTCATAGCGTGCGGTGGGGAGTTTGCACACGGATGTGCCCGCATCAGAACTCTGCGGGCCAAAAGATCATCCGGATGGTACTGCGGTACCGGACTGGATGATCTTTTTAGAGACTGGCCGCTCCGTCTCACGAAATGGCTGGTCTCTTACGCCATGTGAACATGGCCTTAAACGGTATATTCAAACCTATAGGTTGTCTGTGTAATACATGATCGGTCCTCCAGTGTTAGAGACGGTCTATGTAGTGGATTTCCATTGTGGCCATAAGATGAGAATTCTACCCAAAAACTACCCCAGTTTTGACCTCCCCACCCCCCCTCTATTAGGCAGAGCAGATGGCTTTATGGCAGGAAGATGTTCTTGGTCTCCATCTATTCTTTACACAGTTGCCTGATGGATTTCTGTATGTGCCAAGTAGTGAAAAGAGTATCATTAAGTTGAGACCTGACTGTGAGAGAAGGGACTGAGTACGTGTGTCCACCAGCACTCGGCTCAGTAGGTGGACGTGCCTGTAGTTATACTCTGTAAACACCAGTTGGCAGCATTCTATGTAAATAAATGATATAATTCTTCACTTTAATTTCACTTCACT
This sequence comes from Dendropsophus ebraccatus, assembly GCF_027789765.1. Classification (NCBI taxonomy): domain Eukaryota; kingdom Metazoa; phylum Chordata; class Amphibia; order Anura; family Hylidae; genus Dendropsophus; species Dendropsophus ebraccatus. The sequence goes on along the minus strand of NC_091456.1, from coordinate 161,082,393 downwards.
TCAATTATCCTTTTAAACTCATATGTGTAACACTATTCATTTTTGATGATCTATACTATGAATATGTTATTTAATAGCAGGATAACTCATTTAGCTTTCTAAAATAGTCAGATTTCTTATAAGGACCTGTGAAATATTGGTGTCCCATAGGCACAGATTCTATGCGGTATAGTTTCTTTCCTTACACGTCATGGTACAGTTTGTTGATGGGGGAAAATGTCAGTCCATCATCTCACATTTCCTTCATTTGTCTCCAATGTCTCTGTCAGATGTGAGGAAGCATAAAACTCCTCGTCTGCCAGAGATGGAACTCTAATCGGAGAAACTTGACTGATTTAACAGGGCGTAAAATAATTCTCTCTCAAATGGTCCTCCAGTTGTGTCAGGTCATTTTACTTGCCAGTAGCCATTTCCTCATGATCTTCTAAATGTAAATCCTGGTATTTGTATTTATTTTACCCGGTATTTGCTTCATTGTGGCGTTGAGACACTGTAATAAGAACAATGAAGGCTTGTCGGCTCTAGTTTACTAGATGCAGACATTTTGCGCACATCTCGTGTTGACCTTGTGAGGAGGAAGAAGAGCGTTGCGGCTCAGGTTGGCAGCTTTCATTTGGGCTCTGGGGCTGGAGACTTGTTACATTTCATTAGTTGGGGAAGAACCTCGCAGAACATCTCTCTGAATGAAGGAACATTTCTTACACCTCTAGCAATGCCTCCACTGTATATTTGTTGTCATTTTTCTGTAATCTAGGAATCGGAGATAACTTTTCCAGAACAGTCCACCCAAAGCCTGAATATCATAGAGAGAAAAGAGCAAACCTTGAACACGCTCATCCGAACACTGGCTGAATACCAATGGCTGAAGATGTTGGATGCAGCCTGAGGGCCCTATTACACAGAGACAACGATCAGCCAATGAGAACGATCATCAGCGGATCTTGTGTCTTTACTAGGGATGGTCCGAACCTGCCGAGGTTTGGGTTCGTACGAACCCGGACTCTCGGCAATGATTCCCGCTGTCTGAAACCTCCGTGGAGAGGGTGGATAAAGCGGGAAGACCGCCTGAAAAACTGGGATACAGCCTATGGCTGTGGCTGTATCCCAGTTTACCAGGCGGTCCTTCCGCTGTATCCACCCTCTGCACGAAGGTTTAAGACAGCGGGAATCATTGCAGAGAGTCCAGGTTCGTACAAACCCAAACCTCGGCAGGTTCGGACCATCCCTAGTCTTTACTTATCGGCCGAAGGGCTGCATGGACATCGCTAATGATATATATATTAGCCCTTGCTCAGTGGCGTAGCTACCATGAAGGCAGGGAAGGCGACTGCTATGGGGGCCCGAGGAAGCCTGCCCTGCCTTCATGGTAGGTACTGACATCGGACCATTGTACCCCCAGGGGTCCAGTGGAAGAGGGACCCCCACTGCACTGTTCAGCCCCCTCACTGTAGTGCCGGGTGAGCGGGTTGAACAGAGGAGCAGGACCTGCCAGACGGCACAGGAGAGGGATGAAGGACCTTTGGGTCACATGACCCAAAGGTCCTCAATACTTCTATGTGAAGATCAGCCCGGACTACAGGAGGAGGAGGGGGAAGCCTGGGAGCTTTAAGTGCTGTGTATGTGTGTCAGTGAGTGTATATATGTACCTGTGTATATATTTATATGTCAGTGAGTGTATATATGTATCTGTGGGTATATGTATATGTCAGTGTGTGTATATATGTATCTGTGTATATATTTATATGTCGGTATGTGTATGTATGTCAGCAATGTCTGTAGCACTGGTGTATATGTGTGTGTTTGTGTATGTCAGTTGTGTCTCAAGTGATTGACAGGTTTGCTCCCAAAGATGTTCTGCAGCAGCTTCTATTAATGCTGGGCTCTAATAAAAGAACCCACCATTAATATCTGCTGCATTTTCTTTTATTTCTGGTTGAGTATGTATTATTACACTGAGATGATTTCCCTGTGTACAGTCTATTCATGGAGTATACATCAGCACTAGTGTAATCACATTACAGAGTATGTGTGTATGTCAGTGGCGTATCTGTATATACGTTAATGGTGCCTCTGTGTGTGTATATGTGCGTCATTGTGTGTGTTTGGGGGGGGGGGGGCGTACAGGATTCATGGGGCCCCATACAGTTTTTTGCTATGGGGCCCCATGAATCCTAGCTACGCTCCTGCCCTTGCTGCACAATTATCGAGCCGTGTAGTAGGCTCAGTAAGAGAGCACCGATCAGCGCTCATTTACACTAGTCATCAGGCCCTTAGGGCTACATCCAATTTCTTCAGTCACCAGTAATCAAATGCAGAGCATTCGGGTTCAGACAAACCTGAGCATGCTGGAGATTTGCTCATCTCTAATCATAGATGATTATAAATACTTTAGTTGTCCCTGTGTCAGCCTAGTACTGCTGTGGGGACTGCAGTACTTAAAGGGAACCAGTCAGCCCAATTGGGCCGATTTAGCTCCCTGCATCACTGTATAAAGCTGCTGGGCTGGTAGTCATCTGGGCGGCCCCCCACCCATGTCTAGCCCAATTGGGCTGATTGGTTCCCTTTAAATATTGGCAGCAACACTTGTGCTGGTACCAAGTATTAAAGGAGAAGTCTGGCGACAATTTTTATTAAAGTATTGTACTGCCCCCCAAAAGTTATACAAATCACCAATGTACACTTATTACAGGAAATGCACATAAAGTGCTTTTCCCCTGCACTTACTACTTCACTTCCTGGATAAAATGGTGATGTCACGACCTGACTCCCAGAGCTGTGCGGGCTGTGGCTGCTGGAGAGGATGATGGCAGGGGGACAATGAGGGACACAAGGCACTGGAGGGACACTGAGCATCCCTCTGCCATCATCCTCTCCAGCAGCCACAGCCCGCACAGCTCTGGGAGTCGGGTCGTGACATCACCATTTTATCCAAGAAGTGAAGCCTTGATGCAGTAGTAAGTGCAGGGAAAAAAAAGCACTTTATAAGCATCTCCCATAATAAGTGTATATTGGTGACTTGTATAACTTTTGGGGGGCAATACAATACTTTAATAAAATTAAAAAAAAATTCGCCGGACTTCTCCTTTAACAAGCGCTGTAGCAGCAGTACAAAATTCTGCAGCAATGACCCATTCATATGAATGTGGTAATGCTACTAATAGTATGGTGGCATCACAGTATGCCTGCCATGGACCCTTCCAGCAGCTTCGGTACTTCTACCATCTAGTATTGATTGCCTATAGTCAATTTTACAAGGCTGGTTAACTCTTTTAAATTGCTGGCTTGTCTAAAGACTAGACCCTCAGTAATAAAATCCTGGAAATTCTACAAAAGCAGACACTGGTGACGGGAAAGAAATCTGCAAGTTTCAGGATCTTTCGCTCATGGTTTTTGTAACTTTTGAGATCTCTGTGAAAGGGTTCTCCATGTGCAGATACTGTATGTATGCTGAAAATCCTATGTGGATGAAATTTTTACAGGATTCACACACCCTGGTAAAGTTTACGTGTAATCCGCGCAGAAATGGACCCGTGGATCTGGTATCTGCAACATGTTAGATTGCAGACTGCTGCGTATGACAAAATCTGCAACAAATCCATCTATTTTTGTTGAAGGACAAGTAATGAAGCCATTGATGTCTTTTGTTCCGTACAGATTGTCTAAAGAAAAATTTATGTATGAAAAAGAAGCCAAACAACAAGAGGAGAAGATCGAGCGCATGAAGAGTGAAGGAGGGGATGAGTACGTCATCAAAAAACAGGCAAGAAACAATAGTTCTTTATTCTCAGCCTAATCCTCTGTTAATATGATGAAGACCACCCACTTTATCCCGTTCAGAATTTGTGGGACGGACTTTAATAGTGTGTTTGCACAGAGATTTATCTGACAGATTCTTGAAGCCAAAGCCAGTAATGGATTTGAAAAGAGGCGAAATCTCAGTCTTTCCTTTATGACCTGTTCTCTCTTTATATTCTGTTCCTGGCTTTGGTTAAAAAAAATCTGTCAGATAAATCTATGTGTAAACGCACCTTTAGTCTGCCATATATTATGCATAGTGGCATGGGGGGCAGTTCAGTGGCAGTATATCTATTGATAAATATTTGTAAGGAGAACCTTAAGTGCATCTGCCAACTCTGTTCCAGGTATTGGGCTGCACATCCTGGCAGATAGGTTCTAGCGGGATGTCATTAAAAGGGTAGTTCACCCAAAAAAAAAAATCTCCAGTCTTTCAGTTGGGGATTTGCTACTGCTCTGGACAGTTCCTGGCAGCATAGAGCACCATGTCAAAATGGAAAGAATCCACCACTTCCTGCAGGACATATTACAGCTGATAAGTACTGGAAGGCGTGAGATTTTCTTTAATAGAAGTAAATTACAAATCTCTGGCACTTTCTGGTACCAATTGATTTGAAAGAAAACTTTTTTTTTTTTTGTGAACTATTCCTTTAATTATACAATTTTAGTTTTGTTTATCACGGCTTCTAAAATGAAAAAAAGAGTCTTTTTTGTTAGCGGCCAAAGAGTCTGATCTGATGGTGCTCTTCTTTCTTCTCTTCTTCCTTTACCCTGTCTGCCCATCATTGATGTCCAGGGATCATCTGACCCTACACGCAAGGGCGACTTGTGGGAAAGTGTGTGCACTGTTGCATGGCAAGAGCAGGATCACAATTTAGAGAGGGAACCAGGAAGTGATCAGATCCATGAGGGATAAAAACAGTACAAAGGATGTAAATTACTTTACAAAAAAGACCACATTTCTCAGAGAGAGAGAAAAAATAAGATGGAGCGATAGAGAGACTTTCAATATTGGAGAGATAAATAGATATGTAGAACACTTCAGATTTTACCAACTTTTCTTCCTAGGACAACCCCTTTAAGCCCCTACCCCTAATCTGGGACCATCCATTGGATACTATTACACCCCCCCTATCTTAGAAGAGATCTGTTGATGTATCAAGTTTCCTTTAAATATACGGCTTCATTATTATACTGAAATTTTCTCTCCTTTATGACTGACGCCTGATTTATTTATTTTTCATCATAGGAAACATTGTATGTTTTTCCTCCTTAATATACAGCTGGAGAGAGCATAAAGTGGTGACATGTTCTGTACATTTATTTTCTCATCTTAGCCATATTCACGTTAATATTGAGTTAAGCAAGGACGTTCTATATTTTTGTAAAAACATCATTGCCTTATTGAAGGCTTAAAAACAACAATAATAAATGGTGTAACATGGCCCGTCTGCTGCTGAACATAGCATATACATCCCAGCTCATTGCACTTAAAGGCAGCCTGTTCGCTGGGAGACTATAAACTCGACGTATTTCTTATCTTTAACCTAAGGATTTTCACAAAACAACATTTAAGAGTATGTAGGCAGGAAAATTTTCCCATTCAGTGGGGTTCCAGTTTAGTAATTTTACTCCCAACCGCATGGCGAGAATACCATCTGTGCTGAAATGAAATGCAGGGATAAGTAATAACTTTTTATGCATGATAAGCATCAAAATATAAACCCGCTGTTTTCTGCCTTTCATTTTCTTTCCCTTTCCCTTTCCCTTAAAGCCTCCCGCCGGGGCCTCTCGACGTGATCAATAGACTCAATGACAGTTTTTGCCTCTGCAGTAATTATCTCGATGTGATATTATCTCCGCACAGTATTTCTTTATTAACCACAAGATGCAGGCGACCTGGATGCGACCAGCTGATCCCCATTCGGGCGAAGGGGGAAAACAGCAGAAAGAGTTTTATTTTAAGTAAACTTTCCGAGCTTAGGCTGCGATTCCTGCCACTGACAGGGCGAGTACATGCGCAGCGCTCTATCCGCCGCCAGTGTCCTTGGCCAGAATAACTCTTCCTCTTTTGAAGTGTAAATAACATCCTGTATGAAGGTATAATATATGTTTCTCGTCAGGGCTGACTATAATTTGAGGGAGACAGCAGGGAATATCATTTATATACTGTAAGATAGTAGTGTGGCACAAATTTGCCACTCAAGGCAGCGACTTTCTGTGGAAATTCATGTGTTATTAGGTTACCAGTGTTGCCTGGGTTGTAGCTTTTTGTTGTTTAACCCTTCAAGGATAAAAACTTTTTTTTATTTTTTGCCTTTAAGGGAGTTTCCTGAGAAAAGAATGTATAAGATTTATCTTTAGTCCATCAGTATCAGATCAGTAATGGCCAACTCTCAGCCAAGCCATCGATCTACTGTTTGCAGGGAAGCTCGCCCAGGAGTGATCAGGAGTCCTGCAGGCTGTACGTGTAATAGTGGCTGAGTGATCAGGAGTCCTGCAGGCTGTACGTGTAATAGTGGCTGAGTGATCAGGAGTCCTGCAGGCTGTACGTGTAATAGTGGCTGAGTGATCAGGAGTCCTGCAGGCTGTACGTGTAATAGTGGCTGAGTGATCAGGAGTCCTGCAGGCTGTAGGTGTAATAGTGGCTGAGTAATCGTTCCGTGTAATAGGACCTTAAGGGATAATGTTTTGTCTCACTTCATCCATACAGTCCAAAGAATACACTGCCTGGGTTATTGGAATTTTAAATTCTTATTTTGTCATTTCAGACTGAAATACTTCAGGAATCTCGTATGATGATCCCAGATTGCCACCGCAGACTAGAAGCAGCTCACATGGATCTTGCACAGATCTTAGTAAGTACATCAGTGTATCGGTCAAGTCACCTCCAGACTTTAATTTAGTTCTTGCGATCAGTGTGTGTCCCAGCCGTTACCCCCCACAAATCAGCATGTGGATAGGGGATAACATGCTCAGATACGGGTAAGATAGCTGCCAGCCAAATGCTTGTTCAGCCAACAGTTGTCTCCCCTATATCCCCCTCCTATACAAATGACTGCCTGAACCAGCAATGGAGAAAGTGGTAAAAAATGCTTACAGACGCCTGATAGCTCTCGCCGATCCCTCTAAAGCGGCTTATCTTCCAGAGAACACAAGGATTGGTCAGTTGGAGGAAGTTCAGGAGGACTCCATATATATTAGATGGCCTTTGAAGGGGTATTCCTCTCAAACTAAACTTTCAATATGTTGCTTCCTTTGAGGAGAACATCAGAAACCTCCTATTCTTAAGAAAACAGCATCAACAGAAAAATAGGCTGGCACTGCGGCGCAGAATGATGCAGCGAGGGGTAATAGATCAATAGACTACAGTCTTTAGGAAACATCCTATTGGTACCTTTCTGCACTCCCCCGGTGTTGTCCTATGTTATCGGGTCCCTACCTAATGATCCCGCCTCCACTTCGACTCATCTTGGGGGTGACAGCCTGTTCAGCCAATCGCTTACTGAGATGGGACAACACTGCGGCCAGTGATTGGCTGGGTGGACTGCCACCCGGAAGACGAGTCAGTCTTGGGAACCAAAGATGCAGCAGCATATTGAAAGTTTCATTTGGTTTGAGTACCCCTTTAAATGTACCAAGCCTCTGCTGGTATTGAGTAGGTTTAGTGCCTTTTTACAACTTTATAAAGTTATTTCTTACAGTAGATGGGTCAGGGCAGTGGTGTGCACCTCATCCTCTAAGCTTGAACTTAACCATCTTTCTGTCTTTTAGGATAATGAAAAAGAATTAGAAGAGACAGAGGAATATAAAGATGCCCGTGTTATGCTGGAATCGGTGAAACTGGAAGCGTGAACCCCCTCCGGCCTCCGTTTTTATGCCTTGATACCATTCCACTCTCCTGTTTTTGAATATTGGGAAACTTGAATGCATTTCCACAGCGTAACAGTAAAAAGGATAAGATTCCAGTTGTGTAGCTTCAAGGATGCAGACAATAAATTGCTTTATCTTATACAGATATGTAGCAGTGTAATTCCTGGTTAGTCTAGGGGGGAAAATGGCGGTGATCGGATTTTCTGCTTTAAAGGATTTGTTATGACGTAAAGCTGTATGTAGGCACTTCACAGGATGGGAGGGGGATATACTGTGTGAGACTACATCTTACATGGAGTAATAGTTACTGACCAGCAAAGATCACCGAAAGGCAATATGGCTACCACTTCAGTGTATTCACAAGCCTGTAATAGGAGGGAACTGGTTTATCTCAGGAATATACCACGTCACCTGCTTTGTCAGTGGTTGTGTACCGCTCTCACTTTCCCCCTTTGAGGCCTGTGACCTGTAGTTTTTTCCTGTAGATACTTCAGCCCATGTCACTGTCATTTACTATATTAGAAATTTAGCATGGTCCTAGTTAGAGAGAACAGATTCTGATTTGAACAAGTAAGTTCATAAAGCTTCTTAAGGCACTGAACCCCTATGTTCATGTCTCATGATATTGTCTATGTGTCTGCCGCCTGTAATGTGATACATGTACACTGTGTGAGCATTCTCTGCTATATACTACCTGTTTACTGTCAGCCAGGAGCACATGATTGGAAATAAAATATTAGCTTCCTGCAGATCTTGTCCGCTGTCTAACACATTTCCTTACTGGTTACTCTACTTTTTTAGAGGTCAAGATTTCTATCCTTTTTGAGCTCTTTCTACATTTGTTCTGCACATACGTCAGCCGTCTATTTTCATAATGTGGTGTATTCTGAATATACCTGCCTGCAACTTGTTTCGTATTTTGGTAGTAGAATTGCCTAATAGAATCCTATCTCTAGCATCATTTTCATACCCGCTATTTCCATACAGTGATCACATTGAAACCTGATGAAGAAAAATGTTAATTTTAATAATCAAGTCCATGTTAACACAGAAATACATGATCCTCCTGTAACAGGCCACTGCTATTCAGAGACACCGCTGCCATAAATGGGTTGACTTAGGCCTGTGAGGGCGAACCTGTAACACACGTAGTCGACACGCAGCCAGTGCGGCCTGACCACACCACCTATCCCCCCCCCCACACTTGCTAACCAGACACAGCTGCTGTGCGTCACCTCATTAAGGCATCCTGGACCGCTACACAAGTATTGTAAGTATGTGTGGGAAGGGATGGGGGATGGGTCAGGTGGGGTAGCGTGTGTGGGGAAGGATTGGGGTCAGGTGGGGTATTGTGTGTGTGTGTGGAAATGGGGGTCTGGTGGGGTAGTGTGTGTGTGTGTGTGTTAGGGATGCACGATGCACCGAAATATCGATACTACTATCGATATTTCGGGCAAAAAAACGGTTCGATACCAGGATTTCCTGGTATCGAAACTTTAAGTTAAGCTGAGAACACGGTGGGCGGCTAGCTGAGCGCCGGCCGTGTTCTCTATGTGCCTCCCCCTGCCCCCTGCAGTCTCCTCCTCTGCTCTCCCTCCCTCCGCTCCCATTGGCGCCAATTTCAAATAGCCGGCACTTAGCTATTGCTAGTGCCGGCTATTTAAGTATATAGATGCCGCTGTCACACTGACAGCGGCATCTGACCCCTCCTGAGCCCGCTCCATATACAGCGGGGGTCGGCTACTGTGTGTAACAGACCCCCGCTGCTGGTGTCTCTCTGATAACAGAGTCCGGCTCCGCCAGACTCTGTTATCAGAGAGATGATTTATGCCGAGGAGCCGGAGCTGCACGGAGGAGAGCGGCTGGAGAGGGAGAGCGGGAGAGGAGGACGGAGGAGAAGGCTGGAGGGAGAGCGGGAGGTCCGGGAGAGAGGACGGAGGAGAGGGAGAGCGGGATGTCCGGGAGAGGAGCCGGAGCTGCGCAGAGGAGAGCGGGAGGTCACGGAGAGAGGAGGACGGAGAAGGCTGGAGGTGGGGAGGATGAAGAGGGAGAGCGGGGGTCTGTGAGATCCGGGAGAGGAGGCCGGGGGAAGTGCAGCACATGTGAGGATCCAGCCGACTGGCAGGTGGGGGAGGTGGCCGGGGCTGAGAGGAGCAGATAAGATCGGCTGTAGTGTGTGGGATCCTGTGTAACCTCCTCTTCTCTTCCTCCGCAATCTTGGTAACTGGTGTAGCAGAGCTGTCTTAGTGATGGGTGGTGCAGCAGAGCTGTCTTAGTGGTGGGTGGTGCAGGAGAGCTGTCTTAGTGATAGCTGATGTAGCAGAGCTGTCTTAGTGATGGGTGGTGCAGCAGAGCTGTCTTAGTGATGGGTGGTGCAGCAGAGCTGTCTTAGTGATGGGTGGTGCAGGAGAGCTGTCTTAGTGATAGCTGATGTAGCAGAGCTGTCTCAGTGATGGGTGGTGCAGCTGAGCTGTCTTAGTGATGGGTGGTGCAGGAGAGCTGTCTTAGTGATAGCTGATGTAGCAGAGCTGTCTCAGTGATGGGTGGTGCAGCTGAGCTGTCTTAGTGATGGGTGGTGCAGCTGAGCTGTCTTAGTGATGGGTGGTGCAGCTGAGCTGTCTTAGTGATGGGTGGTGCAGCTGAGCTGTCTTAGTGATGGGTGGTGCAGCTGAGCTGTCTTAGTGATGGGTGGTGCAGCTGAGCTGTCTTAGTGATGGGTGGTGCAGCAGAGCTGTCTTAGTGATAGCTGATGTAGCAGAGCTGTCTTAGTGATGGGTGGTGCAGCAGAGCTGTCTTAGTGGTGGGTGGTGCAGGAGAGCTGTCTTAATGATGGGTGGTGCAGCAGAGCTGTCTTAGTGATAGCTGATGTAGCAGAGCTGTCTTAGTGATAGCTGATGTAGCAGAGCTGTCTTAGTGATAGCTGATGTAGCAGAGCTGTCTTAGTGATAGCTGATGTAGCAGAGCTGTCTTAGTGTTATCTGATGTAGCAGAGCTGTCTTAGTGTTATCTGATGCAGCAGAGCTGTCTTAGTGATATCTGATGCAGCAGAGCTGTCTTAGTGTTATCTGAGTGTTATCTGATGCAGTAGAGCTGTCTTAGTGTTATCTGATGCAGCAGAGCTGTCTTAGTGTTATCTGATACAGCAGAGCTGTCTTAGTGATATCTGATGCAGCAGAGCTGTCTTAGTGATATCTGATGCAGCAGAGCTGTCTTAGTGTTATCTGATGTAGCAGAGCTGTCTTAGTGTTATCTGATGCAGCAGAGCTGTCTTAGTGATGGGTGGTGCAGCAGAGCTGTCTTAGTGATAGCTGATGCAGCAGAGCTGTCTTCGTGATAGCTGATGCAGCAGAGCTGTCTTAGTGATAGCTGATGCAGCAGAGCTGTCTTAGTGATAGCTGATGCAGCAGAGCTGTCTTAGTGATATCTGATGCAGCAGAGCTGTCTTAGTGTTATCTGAGTGTTATCTGATGCAGTAGAGCTGTCTTAGTGTTATCTGATGCAGCAGAGCTGTCTTAGTGTTATCTGATACAGCAGAGCTGTCTTAGTGATATCTGATGCAGCAGAGCTGTCTTAGTGATATCTGATGCAGCAGAGCTGTCTTAGTGTTATCTGATGTAGCAGAGCTGTCTTAGTGTTATCTGATGCAGCAGAGCTGTCTTAGTGATGGGTGGTGCACCAGAGCTGTCTTAGTGATAGCTGATGCAGCAGAGCTGTCTTCGTGATAGCTGATGCAGCAGAGCTGTCTTAGTGATAGCTGATGCAGCAGAGCTGTCTTAGTGATAGCTGATGCAGCAGAGCTGTCTTAGTGATAGCTGATGCAGCAGAGCTGTCTTCGTGATAGCTGATGCAGCAGAGCGGTCTTCGTGATAGCTGATGCAGCAGAGCGGTCTTCGTGATAGCTGATGCAGCAGAGCGGTCTTCGTGATAGCTGATGCAGCAGAGCGGTCTTCGTGATAGCTGATGCAGCAGAGCGGTCTTAGTGATATCGGATGTAGCAGAGCTGTCTTAGTGATAGCTGATGCAGCAGAGCTGTCTTAGACAGATATCACTAACTTTATTTTTAACACAATAAAATAAAAATAGTCCAAATATTGGTATCACTGTAATAGTGCAGGGGTATTATATTTCTACCACTGTATTTTTTTTTTTTTTTTTTTTTTTATACTTTACTAAGTATCGAACTGGTATTGAGTATCGAAATAAAAAAGTTAGTATCGGTATCGAACTCAAAATTCTGGTATCGTGACATCACTAGTGTGTGTGTGTGTGTGTGTGTGTGTGTGTGGAAATGGGGGTCCAGTGGGGTAGTGTGTGTGTGTGGGTCAGGTGGGGTAGTGTGTGGGTGGGTGGGCGTGGGGTAGTGTGTGGGTGGGTGGGGTTGGAGTTAGATGGGGTAGTGTATGTGTGGATGGGGTCAGGTGGGGTAGTGTAAGTATGTGGGGATAGGGGTCAAGTGTGGTAGTGTGTGTGGATGGAGGTCAGGTGGGGTAGTTGTGCGTGTAGGGATGGGGGTCAGGTGGGGTAGTGTGTGTGTGTGTGTGGAAATGGGGGTCCAGTGGGGTAGTGTGTGTGTGGGTCAGGTGGGGTAGTGTGTGGGTGGGCATGGGGGTCAGGTGGGGTAGTGTGTGTGTGTGTGTGTGTGTGGTTGGAGTTAGATGGGGTAGTGTATGTGTGGATGGGGTCAGGTGGGGTAGTGTAAGTATGTGGGGATAGGGGTCAAGTGTGGTAGTGTGTGTGGATGGAGGTCAGGTGGGGTAGTTGTGCGTGTAGGGATGGGGGTCAGGTGGGGTAGTGTGTGTGTGTGTGTGTGTGTGTGTGTGTGTGTGTATGGGGGTCAGGTGGGGTAGTGTGAGTGTGTGGATGGGGGCAGGTGGGGTAGTGTGTGTGTGTTGGGTTAGGAGTCAGGTGGGGTAGAGTCTACTGTCCCTAATAGTGCCGGACTACTGGTGAATTTTTAAAACTTTTTTTTTTTTTTTTTTTTGTAGTTTACTTCACACAATAATTATTTTTTGGTTTAATAAAGTTATATATTACAATTACATATTTCTGTTTAAACTGTACATATTGTGAAATTATGGTGTTTTTTTTCTTGAAGTGAAACACCATCATACTACCTCTGCAGGCTAGTCTTCCTGCAGGACATACAACAGATGATAAGTACGGGAGGACTTGAGATTTTTAAATAGAAGTAAATTACAAATCTGTATAACTTTCTGACACCAGTTGATTTGAGAGAAAAACATTTTCGCCAGAGTACCCTTTTAAGGTCATTGAGGTTTGCATGTTAAGGCCATGAAGATGGTTGGAGTTCAGGCACCCCTGATATCACAGAGGTTATAGTGATTCTGATATGAAGAGACCATTGGTTTGCTGAATCTTGGTGTAAATTCTTTTACCTATTATGTAAAACTGAACCTGACAGCTGACAAATTTGCCTGAATCAGAGCAGTTCTCTTATATTCCAACAATATTATCAAAGACTGATGCCAAATCATAGGAGTTGTTTAATTGTACATGCTGGTAAAAGTGATGAAATGGATCTGATCTCTGAAATATCAATTATTAAGAACTAGAAAATCATGGGCACAAGATAGGAAGTCTCAGCCTGGTAACCATTGTCCACAGTTTGAATTCCTCAGTGGCAGAGTGGACACCCCTAAGATGATGCCCCCCATTTTCTGAAATTTATTGGATTCTAAAGTCCATAGAAGTGACTTGGTGATAATATTAAGTTATCTATTGATACTTTGAATCTCTTCCTGAGATTATACAATGCATTTTTATTTTGTCAAAACTGCCAACCAGGAGTAGAGTTTACCAGGATTTACAAAAAAAAATAAAAAAAAATTGAAAATCATCACTTATTTCAAAAAATGGCCCCACATCTGCCTTTAGCTTGTGAGATTTTACATGATCCATATGAAGCCACTGATCCTCAGATTAGTGCACACGAGGAGGAAGCAACTTGCTCTTCATATCGGCCCATTTTATAGTACCCTTAGAGTGTCCTGTCCAAGTTCAGAACACTTTCCAATTAAGAGTAGTTAGTTTTCACTTACAAGCCAGTCATGCCCTCTTGTTGACTGAGGTGCAAGTGAGTCTAAAGCCCATAATAAGAGTGGTACAATTCGTGTAAGCCAGTTTTGGTTTTTAGCTTAAGTGTATCAGAATATATAGGGGCATTTCCAATAGGAATATCAATATCCACATGGAATATATGATTGCAAATGAGCCCTACCTAACATAAGCAGGAATGACTTCTCAGCTTAGCAAGACAAAACCAGTAAATATTCGTGGAGAAACAGAAATAGTAAAGCCCAGACATATCAATAAAAATAAACCCTGAAGATGGAAGAGCAGAGATTACCAGGAACGGAAATCAATACCTAAGATAGTGGATACTAAGGCTTATTACTGAAGTGTATATTTAGGGCTGATTTGCTGGACAAATTTAATGTTTACCTATATTATTATCATATATCACCAAAACCATAAGGAATTGTATAAACTGTGTGTGTACATATATATGTATGTGTATATATATATATATAGATATAGATATAGATATATATATATATATATATATATATATATACACACACACACACAGTGGTACCTTTGTTCAAGAGTAATTTGGATTGAGAGCGTTTTGCAAGAAGAGCTCACAGTTTTTCAAAATTGTAACTTGGATTAAGGGCATTGCTTTGGTTTAAGAGCTCCCTCTATGAGCCCACATCTGCCCTGCTCATTCCTTCGTGCTTCCTGTAGTCTCTTGTCAGCCCTTTTTCCCATCCTCTCCATTCCTGCTATAATCTGCCTGCACTCACACTCAGCTATACACCCTGCTGCTATAATGTGCCTGCACTTACTCTCAGCCATTCACACTGCTGTATAGAAAAGTTTCTGACACTGTCCTCCTGCACAGCTCTGTGATTCTCACTTCCTGATTGGTCCATCCTGAACACCCTCCTTCCCTTTGCTCTCATGGGACCACACAGACCTCTGACAGCAGCCCTGCTTCTCTATTCTAGCCTGTTGTACTACACTACTGCATTATGGGGATCTGCAGTTCCATCCTGTATCTAAAAACTGCTGCTGTTTTTTAATTCTTACGCACTTACTATACATTATACTCCCCATGCTGATTGCTATACTGTACAGTAACTTATAATATCACATATTCAGCTGTTTCTCATTGTTTTGTTGCATCTGTTCTACATGTTATTCAGAATATTAAATCATTATTTTGGGGGTGTGGAACCAATTGTCTGCAATTTAATGATTTTTTTATAGGAAAAAATTAGCTTTGGTTTAAGAGTGGATTTGGATTACAAGCACTGCCCTGGAACATATTATATTCGTAATCTAAGGCACCACTGTGTGTGTGTGTGTATATATATAATACATACACACACACAATTGCTCATATTAGTTTATAAGGGGACTAAAAAAAAGGCCGTATCCATATTTTCCAAGAATCTCTAGGGCTGCATCCAAATTCTTCAGCCACCAGTAATCAAATGCAGAGTGTTCAGGTTTGGATGAACCCAAGCGTACTCGAGATTCGCTCAGCTCTAAAGCCGTGTTCACACAATCATTTTCAACAGCCGTTATTTGACGCTCAAAATATGAAATAAAGGCAGTTGTTTAACATACTTTGGCGGCCATCATTACTAGAGATCAGTGAATTTACAGTAGAAACTAAGTGAAGCGCTTCGTTCCTATCTGCATTCTGCTCATCAGGCTATGGGCTTTGAAGTCTGCTCCGCTCCTCCTAGGGTGCTGGGGTACTGTAGATTCGCTCATCTCTAGTCATTACAATGACGGCCACTGGTACATTATTTCAAGTTTAGGTCCGATGTGGCTGCCTTTTTACACCCTTTCAGGTGTGGCTTTTTTAAAGTTCCATTCAACGTTGTGTAAAAAAAATAATCTAAAATTACGTAAAATAATGTCCGGTGTTTGCTAAATAACAGCCGCAAATTAATGACATAAACATTAATTTGACGGCCGCTGCAAACAGAAGCCGTGATTGCATGCATTGTGTGAACTAAAGGCTGTTCTTTCCATAGACGTCAATGGAAATCATTGAAGACTGAAAACAACGGCCATTATTTTAAAAAAGTGTTGGCCGACATTTTAATAAAAACAGTATGTGAACATAGGCTAATGCAGAATGCTGTACATGTATGTGATTTTGTTGGTTAGGTTGTATGAAGGGGGCAAGGCACCCGCTTCATACCAGGTGGCATTCTGCAGCCGGCCATCTCGGTGTCGGCTATTTCACCATTTAGATGCAGCTGTTAAAACAGACCGCCATTAAAATGGCCTTTAGTGAGTCGTCATTGGTTCGCAATGGTTTGCATGCAGCCATGGAAGTCTAGCATAAGGCCTCGGGCTGCCATGACAATTGATTGGCTGTCTGAGGCCTTTCCTAGACGTCTGTGGCTTTCATGACTATGCTACTGCCTATGGATGTACCAAAAAAATGCATTTCTAGTGTATTTACTGCATCCCCCGCTGCGGCCATGCCATTGTCCCCCACCGCATTGTCCCCCATGCTTTCCCGTGCTGGCCACCGGCCGTCTGCTCTTCTGGTCTCCTCCTGCCTGCCAGCTCCGTCATCGGGTCGGCGCATGTGCGCCTGCTCTGCTTAGACTTGAAGGGCCAGCATGGCCCCTGATTGGCTTTGGCATAGCAGCCTTGCTTATAAATTGCAGCCCTGCTTTGTCATACTTGTTGGAGCCTCTGCATGCTACCTAGTGTGTAGTCCCCGCTCCCCCATGATTCCTGCCCGTGATTCCTGCTGTTCCTGCTATCTGTGATTCCAGCCTGTATCTGCTGTCCTGATTCCAGCAGTGAGTCCTACTAAGTCTCAGCCTGATTGCCTACCTGTCTCCAGTTGCACCTCACCCACTGCTGCTAGCATGCCAAGCCAGGCTTATCGTCCTTGCGGTCTCCTGCCACAGCAAGTCCATCCCACCTTGCGGTGGGCACTGGTGAAGACCAGCTCCCTAGTGCGGTTTACGCCATCGCTATCGGTGGTACAGCGGATCCACGACTCCAGTCGTAACAGGTCCCGCCACATGCTATAGCAGCACTGCTTTTACAGCACAGTGGTGGTCGGTAACCTAGACAAGGAGCTGTCAATGGTGGCAGGAAAAGAGCGGCCTATCGGGAGAAGGAGACACGTTTGCTAAATGATTGTATTTGTTAAAATATATAACTTGATGATTTCTACAAATAAAACTATATTAGCTGAGATGGGAATACCCCTTTAAAGGGTCAAATCCATTTAATTCCTGAGCCTAAAAATGTTATTTCTCTTTATAAATCAAACTTTTTTATTAGCTCTTCTTCTTCTCTGCATCCGTAACGGCTCCAGCAATGTGGAAAGGATGTTGTCTTAACAAGCGAACTCTTTTATATCCTAAATACCACCGGCCTCTCCGGGGATGTATACAGAATGGCGCAACTTCCACTTCCAGCATAATTTATGTGTTACGTGCAGGGGCTGTACGTATCAGGAATGGCGGGTTAGGTATAATACTGATCATTGGTGTGTACCGGCAGAACTGTTGTCTCTCAGCTGCTTATGTAGATAAAGCGATAGATATAGGAGGCAACTTCTTGTCTCATAAAATGTTACTTATTTTCGCAAGCTTGAAAGCTCGTCCGCCAGGGTTGATGGAACTTAAAATAATAGGAATTTTCTTCTTATGTTCTCAAACTGCAATCCGTCTTGGCAAGCCATCATTCTTCAGTAATCACTAACGTTTTATGAGAGAATAAATTGGTTCAGTAAATTATATTATTCTTGAAAGTGAAGAAATGAAATGTGTCTGATGCTGAGACAGGGCTCCTCACATTCTGCCGGTGTCACAGCGGTGGCGGCCATGCTTCTCCAATTTCCGCACTGCTTCCCCTCCTGATGTTTAGCCTATGGCAAATGTTTTTTCCTATATGTTTTATCCCTCTTAGCCATACATAATTATGTGATTTTTGCTCTGACTATAGGTTTTTGTGCTCTAATGTCCGATTTTACAGATAACATTGGTCGTCATAGCTTTTGTTTAAAAATATTTATATTTTTAGTATAGAAATGGCCTCAGTTTCCATAAATAAATTGAGTAATAGTTTATTATAGAGAATGGAGATCTCTCTGTCTGTAATTCTCTGCTCATTCTGCACAGCTTGCTTTGCAGTGTTTGTAAAATAGAGTCAACTGGATATGGATAGAGTTCTCACCCATCAACCAGATTATGGGGGTTCAATGGATTAAAATTTGTTTACTGACATGTTAATGCTCAGCTTAAAAATAGGGAACCACCAGTCAAAAGTAAACACAACCCTATCTACACAACACCATTCCATCTCCGCTCATGTTCAGTCCCTGCTTTCCATGCACCACGGGCCTGGAATCATCTGTTTTGATAGATGGTGATTAGAGATGAGCGAGCACCAAAATATTCAAATACTTTCAAATTGAGCGCTCGATTAGAGTAACAAGCTCCACTGAAATCAATAGGAGACTTCGATATACATTACCCATCCACGTTCCAGGGCTGCTCCTGCCGTCCGCTTCTCCCTGCGTCGCGCGCGCTCTAGCGTCACAGAGGCCTGTCAGCTGATAGGCCGCTCAGCCAATCACAGGCCGCGGCGGTCCCGGCCTGTGATTGGCTGAGCGGCCTACCAGCTGACAGGCTGCTGTGACGCTAGAGAGCGCACGGGACCCCCGGGAGAAGCGGACGCAGGAGCAGCCCTGGAACGTGGATGGGTAATGTATGCCAGTTTAGCAAGGGCTGCAAGGACATCGGTAACGATGTCCTTGCAGCTCTTGTCAAACGATTATCGGGCCGTGTAATAGGTCCAGTAAACGAGCAACGATCTAGCAGATCGCTGCTCGTTTACAGGTATTATCGGGCCCTGCTCAGCCCGTGTAATACCACCCTAAGATTTAGATTTAGAGTTAGATTTGTAAGAGTGCTGGTTCCTCCACCTTCTCATCCAAGATCATCAGTGTTATTTATAAATGCAGGTAGGCCAGTTGGATTTTTTCACATAAAAGTCTAATTTTGACCAAGCTTCACATTAGGATTTTCAGCTTTTTTTCCTAGGTTTAGGTCTCAGAAGGAGAGGTTTATTGTCCCTTGTCTCTGCAGATTTGCTATAATTCATGCCAGACATTGACCTAAATTGTCAGATTGTTTGGCATTTGAATACCAGTGGCTGAAGAAGTTATATGCAGCCCTAGGGAGTCGGGGAAAACATGGATACAGCCATAGCCCAGACTCTCTAGGGCTGCCCCCAACTCAAGTTGCACTCAACTCTAGCATTGATGTAAAACAACAGACCTCTTTATAAGCCAATAAGGTTTTGCAGGTGCTGCTGGTGTCCAGTGTGTCATACATACAAAAGTAATATGCTATATTATACTCAAAGCAGTGCAAGCATAACTCTAAGGGGGACATACACGTATACCGGTCTTAAATTAGTCCCTGCCCCAAACTGCCGCGCTGGATTCACCAATAGGCGCACACCTCTTAGTGTATCTGGCCTGATCTGAGCTGGCCACGCCTTCTCCCCGCCTTGCTGCCCCCCCCCACCTGCCCATCAGGCGAGCGGGGGAAACGGCAGATGTACGAGAGGGAGAAGGGGCAAATTTGCGCCTTCTGCCTGGCGTACGCCCCAGCCGCAACCTTAATAAATCTCCCACTAAAAGTTTATTCCCCTTAACAGAACAGACCACAATATACCTAATTACAAAAACTATTCCTCCAGTGACAGATCTTTATATCTTGTCTTATTTACAAGAAAGAGAACAAAACTGAATAATAGCTAATAGGCCTGTCAATCTGTAAGTCTATTATATCATCACTCACGTCTATTATACCACCCGTGGGTAGTGTATTAACATATTTTCCAAGCAGTTTGATCCTTCTCCATGCCATCATGAGAAGTTTAGTATGCTTATGGTATCATTACTTAAAAAACATTCATGCTCCCACAATGTAGCCCCAGGATCTGCTTGTGGTCTCCATGCTGTAATGTCAAAAGCAAAGACAAGAAAAATCTGGTTTAAAAAGTTGGTTAGAGTCCAAATGCAAACAAGGTTTTGCTGACAGATGGCACGATAAACATATAAATGTTTTCTGTAATTTTTTGGCTTCTCGGTGCGAGAAATTTTGAATATTCACAGAGAAGGTTGGCTGTGGTCTGCAGTAAATAATTTAGATGCTACCGTGGATTCAGCTATAGATGTGATTTAGAAAAATTGAATTGTTTGGACATTTAAAAATGCAGGCACCATGCTTCTTCTGCAGAGAAGATGGGGGTGGGGGGGGGAGTGGGAAAAATGGTGAGCGAATAATTTAAAAAGTTCCGAAGATTTCAAACTTTTACTTTTAACAAGATGTCATTCACTTGGAATATAATCCATCTGTTAAGAAGTATTTGTCTCTTATCAGTACAAAGAATATAATGCTAAAAAAGATATGCAAAATTAATATTCCTGAAAAATACTATCATTCTTTAACCACTGGATATAAGCATGAAAAGATAGATTACCTTTGGTGAACCTATATGTAATAAATCTAACAATGCTATATAAACTTTCAACTGAAAACTCATTGAAAAAATGGTGTTACGGCAGTGACGTCGTACCGGCGACCCGGAGGGTGGTAGCAGTGCTTGTGTTGTGTATGGGGCTGCTCACATTGAAGCGTCCCACACACATTAAAACCCCTTCATAGTCAAAAACATTTATACACGGACATGGAGAGAAAAAGGAGCTGCTGCTCCTCACACCTATGGCTGACACTAATGCCTCTCGGCTACATTTAAAAGCCAACGCCAGGATGTTGGTATAATTTGATCAAACCATATCGCCTCATGTGCCACGTGCAGGTCCCCTGGCCCACATGAGTCCCTACACTAAATCAAAATTGTGTCGGTCAGCAACTGCCAACCCTGCAAAGCGAGCGCAAGCAGGGAAGGGAAGCTACGGAATGGCCCTGCAACCCCACTGTCACAGGACCAAACCCCAAGGGCCCCCCCAGACCCAGCAGGCGCCGCCGGCAGAGAAAACAGCCACCAAGCAACACAAGTGTGAACAAGGTCTTACTGCTCACCACTGCACCGGAGGTAGAATAAGAGAACTAGGAGGTACTTATCATGTGTGCACAGGTGCTTCCTGCTAATTGGGGTCACATGGGTCTTACCAGGAGGAGTGCTAGCCACTCAGAAAGGAAAGAAAAGTAAAATACAGACATGGAGAGAAAATGGAGCTGCTGTACCTCACATCTATGGCCGACACTAATGCAGCTCGGCTACATTTAAATCCAACACCAGGATGTTGGTATATAATTTGATCAAACTATATTGCCTCATGTACCACGTGCAGGTCCTGCTTGCGCTCGCTTTGCGGGGTTAGCGGTCGCTGACCGACACAGTGTGGAGTTAGTGTAGGGACTCATGTGGGCCAGGGGACCTGCACGTGGCACATGAGGAAATATGGTTTGATCAAATTACATACCAACATTCTAGCGTCGTTTTTTTAAATGTAGCCGAGAGGCATTAGTGTCAGCCATAGGTGTGAGGTGCAGCAGCTCCTTTCTCTCCATGTCCAAACATTTATACACCTTTCTATTGCATGGGGCATTGGCAGTAGGAGAGTTTTGTGGACGTGAAGGGGTTAAAGAGAATACAACAAAATAATCTCAGCCCAAATACAGTCATAACTGAACCATAACATTGGTTGCCCATCAATGGTGAGAAGTGATAATGTCTATTGCAACCAATTTTGTATGTGCTCCTTCAGACACGGACACCTTAGCAAAGCATTTTTTATTCTTGCTTTATACGATGTAAAGAAATACTTCCTCTACAGGTCTTTATTGAAGATTTTACTCAGTTTCTCATCTACGGTCCATACAGTTTGCTGTAAATGCCTTTCTTTTGCTCTATACATATAATTCTTGCCTGCAGTCTGCCTTGTATCTACTTTACTCTCTCCAGTGTGTGTGATCTCTCCCTTCTGTCCACATTCTGAGCTAGGGTGTCATTCCTTTTTCACATTTCTGTATGAGTAGCAGCTAAATGGTTGGGAACTTTTAATGAAGACTATTTAGAAAGTTGTATAATTTTGCATTCAGGGAACAAATAAACAAATAAAATATGAGAGCACAAGTGTCTATAGCCTTCAATAGGTCCTCGCCAAATGTACACTATAAGGTACAAATGAAAATTTAGTGACATGGGAGCTCAGGAACATGGACTATTTGGGCATATGGGTATCTGATATTTCTGATGTCGTTCCCGAGGATCTAGAAAACTGGCTGCGGATGAGGAGTACAGTGTCCAGTAATATTGTACTTTAGCTGTACAGCAATAACTGACCATTGATCCACCTTGCCTTTGACTTAATAATATATATGCAATAATATATGCAAGATGCACATACATAAAAGTTGACATAACTGGGCTAGCAACAAACCTGTGAAGGGCTGTGCATTTCAAACAGCTGGTCTGAGTACAAAGAAACCAGAGCTTTTACAAGAAGTAATTGCTATTGATTATTCTAATATCAATATTTTGTATTTTTCACTTCATGATTTTTTTCAATTTATTATTTTCAAAGGTAATTTTTCACTCAACTTATTAATAATGTGAGAAACTGCAAACGTGTATTGTTAATTATTTTTGCTAAATTGAATATTGCTTAAAATTCTTAAATTTAAAAAAAAAATGTTATTTGAATTTGAATTGGGGCCATGTCTGTCCACATGAGCATCTTGGAAACCATGTAGCACTCGGCTTTTTCCAGCAGCTCTATTTAAAACAAAGGAGGGGGGGAGGGGGGCGATATAGAGATCAACGGGGGGTATGGAGGTCGGACCCCCAGCAATCACTTACTTTTCCCCCATTCTGTGGACAGGGGATAAGTTAGTTTTAAGTTGGAATACCCCTTTAATGCTGTTTGGAGAAGATGGATACCAAGACCTATAACTCTCATCCTAGGCTGACTAGGCTTCACCAGTACTGGAGTTCTCTCTTCAGACTGTGCACACTGGGGCTCTACCACCCCATATGATCTTCAGACAACCACTCCCTTCCTGGTTTCCTAAAGGGGTTGGCCACTTTATAGTTCACTTACTGACAGCAGCTCCGTGTGTACCTCATAGAGCTAAAATCATGGAGGAGCATGTGACCATGCCCTGCCACCAGTGTCCACCACTGAGCCTGTGTATGCCTATGGAGGACACTGGGGGGCGGGGCAGGGTCACATGCTCCTCCATGTCGGCCATCTTATGGACAGAAACACCACAGAGCAGGGCAGCACAGCCTGGAGGGGGGTGTCTGATTTTAACTCTATGAGGTACGCAGAGGGCTGCTGTCAGTATATACAGTGAGTACACTTACTAAGGCCCCCTTCACACGTCCGGAAAAACCATCCAGATTTCCTATCAGGAAATCCGGACGGATTTCCGGACCCATAGACTTTAATTGGTCACGGACACCCTTCCGGATTTTTCCGGAAGGGTGTCCGTTCCGGAAAATATATCCGGAAAAAATAGGACATGTCACCCCGCCGCCGCCCGATGACCCCGCACCGTATCGCATCACGCCGCTGCCCGCTGACCCCGCGGCCGCATCGCATCACCCCGCCGATGACCCTGCCGCACCGCATCGCATCACCCCGCCGCCCGCTGACCCCGCATCGCATCACCCCGCCGCCCGCTGACCCCGCATCGCATCACCCCGCCGATGACCCCGCCGCGCCGCATCGCATCACCCCGCCGCCGTATCGCATCACCCTGCCGCCGTATCGCATCACCCCGCCGCTGCCGCCCGATGACCCCGCCGCCGCCTCATCACATCACCTGTTGACAGGTCATGATGGGAGTTGTACTTCTGCAGCCTGTGGCCATCTAGGTTGCAGAAGTACAACTCTCATCATGCCCCTGTTGGAAACACTTTTTTTTTACTCATCAGGAAATCCTGAAGGTTTTTCCTGATGATTTCCTGATGGTAAAAACGGATTACTGTCAGGAAATCCTGATACTTTCCTGATGACTTTTGAGGTCTCCCGATCAGGATTTCCTGACAGTAAAAACTGACACGGACGTGTGAATGGGGCCTAATACTGTACACTGAGCAATTTTACAATAAAGTGGCCAACCCCTTTTAACCCTTAGACGACCCAGGGCGTATAGTTACGCCATGGAAGTCTGTCCCCAGACGACCTAGGGCGTAACTGTACGCCCTGGGTGTTATTCCCGCTATAAAGCGCGCTCCGGAGCGGAGCGCGCTTCATAGCAGGTGGGGGCCAGCTGCAATTAGCAGCCGGGACCTCACCGGTAATGACACGCTGCAGCGATCGCGCTGCCGCGTGTCATTAACCCCTTAAACGCCGCGATCGCGGCGCGACCGCGGCGTTTAAGTGTAAGTGACAGGGGGAGTCCCCTGTCACTTACCGATCGGGACCCCCGCAGTGTGACTGCGGGGGTCCCGATCGGTAAAACGGACTGCCGGAGGTCTCTTACCTGCCTCCATGCGGTCCGATCGGCGCTCTGCTACTCTAAGCCTGCACAGGCAGGCTCAATGAGCAGAGCGCCGATAACACTGATCAATGCTATGCCTATGGCATAGCATTCATCAGTGTAGAAATCCAAGTAATGTATGTAAAAGTCCCCCAAAGGGACTTCAAATGTGTAAAAAAAAAAAAGTTAAAAACACTAACACACTACCCCAAAACCCCTCCCCCAATAAAAGTTGAAATCACCCCCCTATCCTATTATATAAATAAAACATATAAAAATAAATAAATAGATAAACATATAATATACCGTAGCGTGCGTAATTGTCCGATCTATTAAAATATAACAAGCGTCATTGTGACCGGTAAACGGCGTACACGAAAAGAGGGGAAAAAGTGCGCAGATTACCGATTTTATGTTACATTATATATATAAAAAAATTAATAAAAAGTGATCAAAACGTCCGATCTTCACAAATATGGTATTAATAAAAACTAGAGATCATGGCGGAAAAAAATGACACCCCATACAGCCCCGTAGGTGAAAAAATAAAACCGTTATAAGCGTCACAATAGTCCCATTTTATTTATAATTAATTGCCAAAAAAAAGGATTTCATAAAAAAATACATATATAACATTAGAGAATCTGTGTAACCTGCATATGGTTGTGTTCGGACTGACCTATAGAGTAATAGTATCATGTCGCTTTTACCATATAGTGCATTACGTAGACACAGGAACCCCCCAAACGTTACCATATTGCCTTCTTTTTTGCGATTTCACCAATTTATATCTTCATAAATAATATATTTGGAATTCCGTCATACATGTTATGGTAAAATGAATGACGCCATTACAAAGTACAACTATTCCTGTAACAAATAAGCCCTTACATGGCCTGTAGATAAAAAACTGAAAGTGCTAGAGCTCTTAGAAGGGGAGGAGGGAAAAACGGAAACACTAAGATCAAAATTTGCGCGGTCCACTGGGTCATTTTGGGCCTGGTCCTCAAAGGGTTAAAGGGACAGGTACTCACTTTTCAGAAGATCGTTGTCAAGTGCTGTCTGTGGGGAACACTGCATCCACTATTCAGATTTGCTCAGGTTTTTAGGTACAAGCCCACCACGCGGTCAAGAGGCCGTTATAGGGTCATGTGTTTCCATTACAGTTATTGCAGAATGGTCATAAAAATTAAATCAACAGAGTGACAAGATATCAGAAGACAAGAAGACATATTCCTATTCCTAGGTTCAGTAAGGAGACTATGTTCTTTAAAGGGGTTATTTGGGATTTAAAAAAAAAAACACAGCTACTTTCTTGCAAAAACAGCAAAACCTCTGTTGTCAGGTTGTGTGTGGTATTACAATTCATCTCCTTTCTCTACAATGTAAATGAGCTGCAAAACCTACAAACTGAGGACAGGAGTGGTGCTGTTTTTGTAGGAAATGTTATTCTAAGTCTGGACAACCCCTTTAAGTTCCAAAGTTAAGAATTAGTAACTTTTCACACCTGACTTTTTGCTGACAAACTCTAAAACTGGTAACAGATGCTCGCCTAAGTGAGCTTTAAAACTATGTTTTGGTTGTAAATGAGCAGTGCAACTTTTTTGGCAGAAGGTTTATTAAAATTAATGAAAATATTAGTTACATTATGTTAGGGAAATTCAATTGTTAGCTTGAAGTTTCAATATTCTCTAAACTTTTATTAATATAGCAATCTGTTCATTTATTTGTAGTGCAATTGTATTTGGAGTGTAGCGTCTCACTGTTCATATAGCTATTACTGGTGGGGATGAGGTATTTGTAATCCATAGATTTTCCTTTGTGCAAATCAGACTGATTCAGTGCAGATTTCCAATGCGGCAGATCAATTCTTTAGCCTCCATTTACAGGTATTCTCACCAAGCCAGCATTATTTATCCCGAATACTAGTTAATGATGTTGTTCCTTCTAACTTGTGTGATTCAAACCAGTGGCAAATAAATATTGTTGTATAGTGCCAAATTATTTGAGATAATAAGTTTATGGTAACATCCCTGGAGTCTAGGAAAGAAAAGGGGTTAATGCCAATGGGTTGAGCTTCCCTTAGAATTGAGTGTTGTACCTGTTCCAGGAAGGGTGAAAAAAGAATGGGCAGATATTACCTCCCTTCCCTATTGCCCTCTCTATTACAAAGACTGCTCCTTATGGCATCCTCTAACAGACTGCTCCTTATGCTATCCTCTAACATACTGCTCCTTATGCCATCCTCTAACAGACTGCTCCTTATGCCATCCTCTAACAGACTGCTCCTTATGCTATCCTCTAACATACTACTCCTTATGCCATCCTCTAACAGACTGCTCCTTATGCCATCCTCTAACAGACTGCTCCTTATGCCATCCTCTAACACACTGCTTCTTATGCTATCCTCTAACATACTGCTCCTTATACCATCCTCTAACAGACTGCTCCTTATGCCATCCTCTAACAGACTGCTCCTTATGCTATCCTCTAACATACTGCTCCTTATGCCATCCTCTAACAGACTGCTCCTTATGCCATCCTCTAACAGACTGCTCCTTATGCCATCCTCTAACAGACTCCACGGCACTCCGGTGCCCGGTTCCCGGCCGCTTCAGGCTGTCTGACGCGGGCCCGAAACTTAACGTTTCAGGTCTGCTCAGCCACTCAGTGAAGGAGGCGGGATCCGTTTCAAGTCCGCTCAGATCCCGCCTCCTTCACTGAGCGGCCGAGCGGACCTGAGACGTCACGTCTCAGGCCCGCATCAGACACCCGGAAGCGGCTGGGAACCGGGCACTGGAGCGCCGCGATGCTGGAACCGCCGCTGGAACCGGGGGGGGGGGGGGGGTGTGGACGTCTTTTCCTTAGCCACCTCCTCCCCGGTCCCAGCAAAAAAGTGCCCCCCCACTGGAGTACCCCTTTAATTGCGGCTGTTGTTGCCAATATGCAACAACTGCCTTGATTAATATGAAACTTACATGGGGCTGCCATCTATGGAATCACAACCGGAGTGTATAGACTCCGACAGGAATCGCTAGCGGCCACGCAAAAAACTGACATGCACGCATTCAGCAGAAGTGAAGATCATCCGGCCGGTATTGCAGAACTGGCCGGGATGATCTTCAGTAGCAGCAGCCTTTCATAGTGTGAACATGGCCTGACACTGTGCTCTCTGCTGCCACCTCTGGCTGTATCAGGAATTGTTCAGAGCAGGAGAGATTTTCTATGGGGATCTGCTACTACTATGGACAGTTCCTGGCAGGGACAGAGATGTAAGCAGAGAGCACTGCGTCAGACCAGAAAAAATACACCAATTCCTGCAGGACGTTCACCTGCTGGTAAGTACTGGAAGACTTGAGTTTTTAAAAAAAAGAAGTAATTTACAATTTGATTCAAAAGTAATTTTAATGCTATTTAAGGGCGGGTTCACACTACGGAATTCTCGCGGACAATGTCATCGGAATTCCATCAGCTGTCTGCCCGCACGGGCACGCGCTTTTCCGCCGGCTCCATAGACACCGTTCTATGGGCCGGCGTATTCCGCGATCCACTAAAAGAAGTGACATGACACTTCTTTCAGCGTATAGCGGAATATGCCAGCCCATAGAATAGTGTCTATGGGGCCGGCGGAAAGGCGCCCAGATGTGCGGGCGAACAGCTGACGGAATTCTGCGGACATTGGAACCCGCCCTAAGAGTCCCTAAACTTGCAGTTTTTCATTATTTGTCTCATATTTAAAGCCTAATAGTTAAAAAAACACTATATTTAACGCCCCATATGTTGCAGAAAAAATCACAGAAAAAC
This sequence comes from Dendropsophus ebraccatus, assembly GCF_027789765.1. Lineage (NCBI taxonomy): Eukaryota > Metazoa > Chordata > Amphibia > Anura > Hylidae > Dendropsophus > Dendropsophus ebraccatus. The sequence goes on along the minus strand of NC_091456.1, from coordinate 161,054,380 downwards.
GCTAAAAAAAAAAAAAAGTAAAATCCATCAGCATTGAAAGAAAATTGCAGCTAATGTTTTGTATGTGCTATATAAAGTTCTTTTTGCTGTAAAGTTTCAGAGTTGAGTGCTTTATATCCCTGCTTATTAGTGCACTAATCTAGTGTATATTGTGCTCACTGGGCTTTAATAGTTTGTTAGACTTATAATAACCTTTATTACAGGCGCAAAAATGACCATAACCTCACAATAGGTCACTGTTTTACGTTGTTTCCACATTGCTTTATGCCTTTGGTTTATATGGTCACTGTTTATTATAGACAGCATTTTTGTGGGGTGGGGGGAAGCTATGAGCCATACAAGTATTGCTTTTGCGGAATTTCTCATTTAAGAATTGTGATTATAAGCGGTAAAGAAAGAAAACATGTACAGTCCGATTCTGTCTGACATGCCACGTTGTCATGCAGACCGCAATATTATGTTGTTTGGTGGTTGAGCACGTAAGAGCTTGCATCCCAGCAGATGTTAATAGGAGTTATACATTGTGAGTGAATTACTTTGAAAAATTATTTTATTATATGTAATCACAGTAAACACCTATGTCTTCTCAGATCAATATTCAAGATGTCCGTTGTGCTTAAAGCGGGTGTCTGATTTAGTTAGGATATGGGGACATTTACTCTTTGTAAGGATTTTGTGTAGTTTTGGGACTGAAAGTGTCATTCCACTGAAAATAAATATACACCATGATTTTAAACTTCAAGAGGTAATGGGTGGAGGGTAGAGATGAGCGAGCATGCTCATCCAAGCTTGGTACTCGTTTGAGTATTAGGGTACTCGATGGTACTCGTTACTTGGATACTCGAGACAATGGCATCTCCCGCTTCCTGCATGTTTGGCGGCTTTTTCTCAGCCAATCATCATGCAGGAGAGGCTTTTGGAGCTCGTAGCATCATATGGAAACCCTACATGTCTAGATCAGTGATTGGCTGGCCAGATCAGATGACCTGGGCATATGAGAATCAGGTCCCACGATGCTCGCTTCAGACGCAGGCTGGGTGAGCTTAAGGAGAGAACTGCTGTCTGTCAGGGAGAGTGTTAGGCTGGGAATAATAGTGTCTGTTAGGCAGGTATCATCCACAAAGAACCCAACAGTCCTTCTAAGGGCTACAACTTCATTTTTTTGGCCTCCTCTTGGCTGCTGGCTGGGACTTGTAGTGCAGCTTCCGCCATCTTGGCTGCACACTGTGCAGAGCGACTGGTGTCAGAAAGAGCACAGCATGTGGTCCGAAAAGACCACAAAGAAATTGCCCAAAGTCCTCTCAGTACTCATTTTTGATGCTGCTGTACCTTGGCTTGCTGGGACCTGTAGTGCAGCTACACCTATCCTGGCTGTGCAGTGTGCAGTGTAACGGGTGCTCTAAAACAAACAGCACCTGGTACCTGGTACACAGAGACTCCATAGATTACAAGAAAAGTCCTCCCAGTTGCACCTAGTTGTGTGCTTTCCTAATATGTGCCAGCACCTGTGCCTTGCCCATCTTGGTCTGGGTCAGCAAAGTTGTATTGAGGGCCACCACCCGACTTTTGCCCATAATTTGGCATAATGTTGCGATTAGACAGCCCCAGAGGCATCCATACATGCTGCCCCTGCTGTTTCCTGTCCATTTCTGTGGTGTTTCCATAATTTTCTGTGGTTTCCATGTTTTCAGGCAACCTTCCCTGTGCAGAGCTTTTGTCCCCTGCAAAAATGCTTGAGTTTCCCATTGACTTCAATAAGGGTTCGTTACTCGAAACGAGCACCCGAGCATCGGAAAATATTTGTCTCGAGTATCGAGCGCCCGAGCATTTTAGTACTCGCTCATCTCTAGTGGAGGGGTAAAAAGAGGTATCGGTAGATCTGTGCTCAGAGACTGGTCTTAAAGCGTACCTGTCACAATTTTATTTTTTAAGAAATCAACAGGGGTTTTCATCACAAGCAGTTTTGCAATGTTCTTGCTTTATTTTAAATTTTTCTATGTTTAAACCAATGTTATACATACGACCAAACTGTGGTCCAATAGACCAAACACTCCTGTCCTAGTCCTTTGTGCATGCACACAAGGAAAAATGCCTGTTCATCATGCAGGTGGTAGGTGGCAATTATCTACGGCTCATTATATTATTAACTTTTGCTAATTACATTATCAACTCTGCAGCTTACCAGGAGACAATGCTCTTTGTTAGACAACAATTCAGTCAGTATAATGTCACTGTGTGGTTGCAGAGGTTTTGGTGCTGTGTGACGAGAGAGCTGACCATACAATGCAAGCACCCCCAGGATTGTCTGCTACTGAATGTAGATGTGCTGCAGCTGTACACATGCGCAATGAAGACGTGTCCATGAATATCAAGCCAGGTCTGTGTGCAGGACTGGGTCTTCCTGTGTTTGGTTTCCTTTTTTGAACAGAGAAAAAACCAAATACCGACACAGAGGGAACATGGACTACAGTTTGACAGGAACTGGGACACCTAGTGACCATATGTATAACGTTGTTTTAAACATAAAAAAAAAGCGATTATATTGCAAAACTGCTTGTGATCACAACCCCTGTTGATTTCTTAAAAGAAAAACAATTGCCCAGAGCCTCTTTTAGTCAGGTTGAGACTTAAAGTGGTATTCTAGGGAAAAAAACAACTTTTCCCCTATCCACAAGATAGTAGGAGATTGCAGGGGGTCTGACCCCTGAACTCCCTGCTGATCTCCGTATCGGGCCCCCAGCTTCTATGTAATAAATAGAGCTTCTTGTACAGCAGAGGTCGGACCCCCTGCAATCTCCTACTTTTCCCCTCTCCTGTGGAGAGGGGAAAAGTTGTTTTTTCCTAGAATACCCCTGTAACCAAAATAGCAGGTGTGGCCTGTTACCAACTCTGGTTGGGAAGATACATCACTCTATCTATCTCTTGGCATTGTGCTTGGTGATATAAGGCTTGCATCCAGCTGCTCAGCCATGGAAACCCATTTCATAAAGCTCCTGGTGAGGCACAGGTTTTGTGCTGATTCAATGCCAGATGAGGTTTGGTGACTTTTAAGATTTGTCTCATCACTTGGTGATGTAACTTTACATGGTCTCCACCTTATCGCTCAGTTCCTAAAAGCTTCCACGTCTTAATAATACCACTCACATCTGATGATGGAAGATCTAGGAGTGAAGAGATTTCCAGGCTAGTGTTAAGCAAACTTGCCGAACTGTTTGGATTCTGCAACATTCTCTGAACCCGAACGTTCGGCATTTGACTCCCAGAAGTTGGAGAGGTTGGTTGCTGCCCTAGGGCTGCCAGGAAAACATGGATACAGCCTATGGCCTATGGCTGTGTCCGTATTTTCCAGGACTTCCTAGGGCAGCATCCAATTTCTCCACCTGCTGGGAGTCAAATGCCGAACGTTCGGGTTCAGAGAATGTTCCAGAATCCAAACAGTTCGGCAAGTTTGCTCAACACTATTAAGGACTTCTTGGAGTGATGAATTCGCTAGAATTCAATGAGCTCTATAGAACGGCCCATTCTTTCACTAATGTTTGTAAAGGCAAATTGCATTTGTAAGGGGTAGCTATTATACACATTGGGGGAGATTTATCAAACATAGTATAAAGTAAAAGCTGGCTCAGTTGCCCCTAGCAACCAATCAGATTCTACCTTTTATTTTCCAAAGAGTCTGTGAGGAATGGAATATGGAATCTGATTGGTTGCTAGGGGCAACTGAGCCAGTTTCACTTTACACCATGTTTGATAAATCTCTCCCATTAAACACATATAGGGGGAGATTTATCAAACTGGTGTAAAGTAAAAGCTGGCTCAGTTGCCCCTAGCAACCAATCAGATTCAACCTTTCATTTTCGAAGGAGTCTGTGAGGAATGAAAGGTGGAATCTGATTGGTTGCTAGGGGCAACTGAGCCAGTTTCACTTTACACCATGGTTGATAAATCTCCCCCATGTGTGTTTTGGTGGTAATAGTGACATGCCAAATGATGTTACAATTGAGGGGCTGTGAGATGGGACTGGGCCATGTCGCAGCACCATGACAGAACCTTGGAACCCATACACAGTCAGACATTTCAATTTAAATAGTTCTAAGGAATATATGAAACCATGTACATACTAAGGTTTTGTGTACAGTGACATAGCTTGCATATTGCTTAGGTTCAACATAGCAACATCTAACACACCATATTCTGGTAGTCAGGACATTAGCCAGTAGGATCAACCTATTGCAGAGGCCTCTGCTTAAAGCGACTCTGTACCCACAATCTGCCCCCTACACCTTTCCAAACTGCTTATGCTTTTAATCCAAGATCTGTCCTGCTGTCCGTTTGGCAGGTGATGCAGGTATTGTACTAAAAAGTACTTTTTAAACTTGCAACCCTGTGTCAAATTGGCGTGGCCTAGAGTAACTGCGCCCTAGGCTTGCACCGCCCCTCTGTCCCTCCTCACCACCCTTTTTATCATTAGGAATGCCCCTGGCAGGAGTTCTCCTATTCCTCACCTGTCTGAACACTGCAAATGGGCCGTAATTAACAATCCAGCACATGTTCAGTGTTCAGACAGGTGATGATTAGGAGAAATCCTGCCTGGGGGTATTCCTAATGGTGAAGAGGGCAGGGAGGAGGGACAGTGCAAGCCTAGGGCACAGACACTGTAGGCCACACCAATTTAACATAGGGCTGCAAGTTTAAAGAGAACCAATCATGGCCGAAATTTAAAATTTTTTTTTTTTGCTATTTAGGTGTAAATTAATATTTTATTAATATTTGTAATTTGATTTATGTCATTTTTCGCCCGCGTTTTTGCAATATACACATTCTCTTTTCCTGTCTCGCGCCGGCTCTTTTCAAAAGAGCCGGCGCGAGACAGGAAGCTCCCAACATGCAGAGCGGCGGCTGAGGGTCACATGATCCTTTGGCCGCCGCTCCGCTGTCAATCACTGCCCTCGCGCTATGCGCGCGATGTCAGTGCTTTGCATTGCTTATATTAGCGTGATCTTGCGAGATCACGCTAATATAAAAGGCGCTGTATTAAAGTTTCCCGACATGTTGTATTACCGCCTAAACAGTAGTACAACATACCGAGCGGAGAGCGGCGAGTAGCAAAACAAACAGTACTTTTCAGTACTATCTTTTTTTCTTTTCTTTTTTTTTATATTTTTTCCCCCTGTCAGACGGTTCCCAGAAGGAGAAAGAGGAGTGGGTTCCCGGCGGGGAGGGGGGGGGGGGGGAGAGAGAACGTGCTCCGGAGTACCGGAGGAAGAAGACACCAGCGAGCACCAGCCAGCACCCAGGCAGCCAACACCGAGACAGCCAGCACCCAGGCAGGCTGCGCTCCGCCACTGCTACTGCGCATGCGCCGGAAGAGGCAGGACATCAGTGGAACGCACTGATGACCCGCACGGACAGACTCAAAGATGGCGGCCAAGATGGCGGCGCCCGACGGGACCCGGCTGGAACGGCGGAATGCGGTAATCTCTTAGATACAGACTGCAGAAGCAGTCTGTATCTATAGGTAAGCATTATGGCAGGCAGATACATTATTATTAACTATTAAAAAAATTAGGTGATTGGTTCTCTTTAAGAGTTGTTTTTTAGGACAATAACTGCATCACCTGCCGAACGGCCCCCAGGACAGAGAGAGCTTGGATTAAAAGCAGCTATCCGATGGTACAAGCGGTTGGGGGTGGGGTCAGATTGTGAGTACAGAGTTGCTTTAAGAGACCTATTAATGGGCCATAGGGGAGCACTGCAAAGAAACACAAGACTTTAAACAGTATGACCAGCATTGAAGGCCCAATAGGGATATTGGGAAGCACTGGCTTCTCCTCTTCTAGCTGGGGCCACTTAAAAGGTGCTGCACAAACTACATTTCTTCTCATCTCCACTTTTGCTCATTTCCATCATATATTTCATGACGCATGACAGCAATATATTTGGTTAACCCGAATTTACACAACATATCAACACACACAAGAAAGGTTCCCTACACCCAGCGAAAACATGGCACTAAACCAGCATGAGATTAGGTCACTTTAAGGTTCTTCCATTTGTGCTGATTTATATAAAGCAATTTTCAGAGCTACAATTCACTTTATTTTTTAATGAATTTATTAAAAATATGAAGCGAGAAGGAAATACAACATCTGTTCTTAGGATATTGGCTGGCGAGTAAGAAAATCTGCTCCAGAGTATTAAACAGGCTCTTGTTTCCACATTTACTACTGGAAGGAAAATTCACATGAATACAAATTATTTTCTCAAGATGCATTGTGCCGCTGAAGGATATTCTCCCCAATGTCATTGCATATATATCAGTTATCTAGGAGTACAAACCGGCGTGTCATAAATATGGATTTACTTCTTGGTCACAGACATAAAGAGATCTGCAAATATCCATTAGGATCATCTCATTGTCCGGTATATGGAAGGTATGGATGAATGCTCATAAGCATACGCACTGTGCATCACATATACATATACCACCTGCATGATTTTGTATATTCCTCACGTACACATATCCATGGCCATTTTTTTTAAATAAAACATACTTACCTGTTGAACATGTGCAGCAGTGCTCCCCTCTGGCTTCTCTTTCTTCCTGCTCTGCGAAGACATGAGTGACGTCACAGACAGGCCGCAATGCTGGGGGGGCTCTTGTGGCCAGAGCTATAACTCTTCCAGACTGCTACTCCTGCCCTGTCAAACACTGTGCTGAAATGTATGTGCACATACCATTAAAGGGCCAGCATCAGCACCCGATGGCACTTGCAGACAGTTTCCAGGATGTGCATCTTAAGTTTTCTAGGTGCCCTCATAGTGTTCTATGTTCTATGAGTTCTGGACAATTATAAGAGATGTTCTACAATTTCCTACTTTTCTGGACCATCTGTACCAAATAGAACCCTATGGGTCACTTTTCCCTTGTTCTCCGCTCGTTGCCTGTGCACAGATAGCAATTGGGAAGCAGCAGGAGGGGCTGCCCAAACCATCCTTAGATCGTTCTAGTGGCCTATTGTAGTCAGCAGCGGTCTGCTGCCATCGCTCCTATTGCATGGATCGATCCGCAGCAGACTGTCGCTGCACTAATTGTGATTTTTTTTTTTACTTGAAAGACCACGATCACCTGACATTGTGCATATCGGCTGATCATGGTCTTTCAACATGTCCTATTACATCAAAGGATTATTGGCTTGAACGGCCGGTAATCAACGAAGTATGTTCAGGGTAATAGGGCCTTACTGCGATGCAGTGCTTTCCCCAGCTCAGCATAACTGTGCTCAGCCAATCGCGGCTGAGCAGCCAATGACGCGGCAGAGGGGGGCCGGCATCAGGGACGGCTGCAGCGATTCGACTAGCCTCCCGAAGATTACGTCGTTGACAGAAGATCGGGGACGACGCGCGTCAGGTATGTATGGTACACTACACTACACTGGTCCACGTGCGGGGGTGGGGGAACATGGGGAAGGGGGCGATTCACATACATAACATACATTACAAAGTTGTATAACTTTGTAATGTGTGTTATTTTGTGAATAATTTCTTAGCGACGCACTACCCCTTTAAGGGACACACCCATGGCACACCCACAGCGCACCCACATGGTGGGTTTTTGGACAAAAATGATGGGTTTACTGGGTTTTCTGGAAAATTGTGTTGCGCACCTTTAGTAAATATGCCGGAACACTAAACTGACAGGGAAAACAGACAAAAAGCTGACAATTTGCTGCTGGGAAAATGTTAGTAAATCAGCCCCATAATTTGTCTCATCTATAACTAGAGGTCATTTGAACACTGAATGATCTAAAGCTTTGACAAGTCTGTATGACGTCTTAAGCTATGTTCACACGTTTTTTTCAGCTCCGTTTAATATGACGTCCGTCATTTTAAGTCTAAAATAACGAACGTCATTTAGCTGCCTTGCCTTCCCTTAGTACAATGACGGCTGTTGGTACATTATTCTAGTTTAGATTACTAATTGGACTTTGGGTGGGGCTTAATTGAAAAATCCATTGAATTTAATAGTAAAAACAAAGAAAGAACGGTCAGAAAAAAAATAATCTGTGTGTGAACAACTAATAAAAACGTCCACTGTTTGCAAAAGACATCTAAAAATAATGATCATGATCATTGTGTGCATTGAACGTCCGTCTTTCCATTGACTTCAATGCATTGCCATTACAGTCAATTAAATCGCAACGTTATGTTAAATCGCAAAATCGTCCACCTGTTTTCTATTTTTGGCGTTGTGTGAACATAGCCTTAGAAGATTTTCTATAGGAGGGAAATGCATTAATGGCTTGTCGTTTCATCCCGTTTACACCATATGAACACAACGCATTTCAAACTTTTGCAAGCTCTTCTATGCAGGTGTGAAAGGCTTGAAATGCGTGGTGTGATTATAATATATTTAAAATCTGATTTTATGACGATCTTAAATTACCTTTCCATTATGGTTGTACTTCCCTTACTGGCCAATAAAACTTGCATCCTACAGTATTGTGTATACTACTGAGTATGGGGAATTGCACATCTTGCACCATGGGCGTTTTTTTTTTTTTTTTTTTATTATTGAACCCTGTCCGCCAATGTTATACCAATGTTCCTCCACCTAAATAATGACTCCTATCGGGCTATGTCTGGGCATGATCAGGGTTATAGTTTTGCAACAACTAAACAATAGACAGGTATGGTCATCAAACCAATGAAAAAATAATAATAAATCCTAGACAATAGAATGGGAATTATCATCTGCCATCTAGCTAGGAGCTAAGTGCTATGTATATGTGCACAGTGCTGGATGCTAATGCTGGTATTAGTGGCCATAATGAGTTGGCTATAGAGGAGCCCCCTGTGGCTAGTGAGCAGCAGTCAGGTGGTCCTCAGCTTGGACCCCCACCCATGCAGTTGTAGGGGTAGCAGTGTCCTCCAGCAGAGGGAAGCTATCGGTGTGAGCTCCAATCTTCATTATCGGCCCCTAATCAGACCTCTCCAGTCCGTGCCGCACGGCCGCTCCAGCTCATTAAGGAAATCGCTCTTCAATGCTGATTATTTTATTTGCGGCCATAATTATAATTCTTGCGGCTCAATCACGGTGTAATGGAGCCCACATGGAGGGCAGCAGCGCTAATTAGCGCAGGAGATGCGGGCGCAGGCGAGTGCTGGGCCGGGGGAGGAGGCAGCTGCGGCTGCTGCTGCTGCAGGGGGAAGCTCCGGCAACACGAGCGGCAGCAGGAGCCGGGCAGGAGGAAGAGGGAGAAGAGAAGGGAGAAGAGGAGGAGGAGGGAGAAGAGGAGGAGGAGGGAGAGTACACACACACACAACAACTTATTACTTCTCATTCCCAAACTGTCACCAAATCACTTGCACGAAACAAGACTGGAATTCGTCAGGCTGGCATTTCTGCGGATAGCAGATCGATTTTCTCGTTAGATTTCTCTAATTGACTGAATATAGACTCAGCCCCAGGATTGGTTTCACTTGGACCAACACAGCAATGTAAAAACCAAGCCTAAATTTGCAAGAAAAAAACTTCATGTAGTAGTAACAGCATAACTGTATGTATATAATGTATATAATGTATATAATACATGGGTAAGAGAGACAGAAACAGGAAACTTACATATATATATATATATATATATATATATATATATATATATATACTTTGTAGTAATAACAGCATAACTGTATGTATATAATGTATATAATACATGGGTAAGAGAGACAGAAACAGGAAAAAAAAAATATATATATATATATATATATGTATACTTTGTAGTAATAACAGCATAACTGTATATGTATATAATACATGGGTAAGAGAGACAGAAAGAGGGTAACTTACATTATTTATATATATATATATATATATATATATATATATATATATATATATATATATATATATACCTTCTTTGTAGTAATAACAGCATAACTGTATGTATATATAATACATGGGTAAGAGAGACAGAAACAGGAAATTTACATTTATAGACACACACACACATATTATTATTATTATTATTATTATTATTATTATTATTATTATTATTTTCCATGAGTTCCATATATTCTAACACACAGGGGTCAAATTGCAGCCCTCCAGCTGTTGCAAAACTACAATTCCCATCATGCCTGGACAGCCAAAGCGTTAGCTTTGGCTGTCCAGGCATGATGGGAATTGTAGTTTTGCAACAGCTGGGGGGCTGCAGTTTGACACCTCAGTATACAGCGCTATTAACCCAGGGCTACATGGCCATGACATAGATGTTGTATGTAATATTAGTAAATGGTGTCGCATTAGTTCTGCCTGACTATGATGGCACAGTTGTAAATTACAAAAAATCATCCTTGATGGATTTTTGGCCATGTTACTGGTTTGCGGATATGTTGGCTTCGAAGTATATTCACAGCTGGAGACATTTTGTGCAAAAAAAATCTATGTTATTTAATATAATTTAACAAAAAAAAATACAAACAGCAACACTTATTCTTCTTTTAGTATAGTGCTCTTGCAATTTATGTCCATTTACAATAGGCATCTATAGGCAGCATTGTTCTTATACAATGTGATATTATTATTTTACCATAATGCTTAGGCATACCATATGTGCAGCTTGTCGGGCTCAGTAGGTAAGGGGGCTGTCTACTATCCCAAGGCTGTGTTCACACGACGTAAAATGAAGGTAAAGTACAGCCATAATTTTGAGGTAAAGATGCAACCTTATTTTTAATATAATAATGCTCTCTATTGAAGTCAATGGGAAATGAGATAGCAGGGCACACACCATATAGGATAATGTCCGTAAATTATTACAACCATCCAAATAAAGAACATGCCCAATATTTACCACCTGCTTTTGCAAAATCCGGTCTTTTTTTTTTTTTTTTCTCAACTATTCACACATTCGCCCCTATTGTGATAATTATGGCAATAAATATAGGCGTATTTACTCTTCATTTTACAGTGTGTGAACACAGCCTAAAATGTATGGGGACCTTAAAGGGAAACTATTAGTAGTATGTAATAGAAGTATCTAACCAAAGTATCTTACCTTCATCCTCGGCACCATTTCCGTGCTATTAGGCGTTTATTCACTATGCTAATTAGGCATTTTGGTGCACTGGGGGCGGGACTATCACTCCCAGTGCATAGATCCGACCCGCCTTCATCCGGCCCACTCTTTTTAATAGACAGGATGGGCCGTTTCGGTGCACTGGGAGTGGTAGTCCTGCATCCAGTGCACCAAAACGTCTAATTAGCATAACAATTACATTCCTGATAGCACAGAAACTGCGCCAAGGATGATGGTAAGAAACGTCACTTCATGCGCAGCGTCCCATGCACTATAGGGAGATATCAACAGGTTAGATACTTCATTATACTACATTATTTGCTACGTATCAAAATGATGGCCGTCCAAAAGAAGGGCCACAAGACAACACTGTGTGAACATAGCCTAATATAGGGAATTTGGTTGCCGTGTTGGATGGTAGTTTATTCCCACAACAGGCTAATCTGTACCAATGCGGAATACATCAATACTTGACATAAATTCCCCATCCCTGCCTTAAAGGGACACCATTGATACTGGTAATAATAATAATTCTTTATATATAGCACTATTACAGAGGATGCACGGTGCACTCAGGACTTTTTACTACAGCCTGAATTTTATATTAATTGTCTAATAACCAAAGTAAAGAGTAGTCTTTACCCTGTGGCGTGCCGTTGAGCCCACTGATAGTAACTGGCATGTGGCATACACTAGGGGGTCAGACAGTTCATGGAGTTCTGTATTCTGCCAGTTGTTGCTGGATCATTGGCGGCCAACTGCATATAAGAGCCGGCTGGGTATAGACTTGTGTTTGGTATTTGTGACATATTCATTATTTACAGTCTGTAACATATACAGGGGCGGATTAACTTTACTATAGGCCCTGGGCTGTTGACGAAGCCTGAGCCCCCCAGCCCACTGTAACTATGGCAGAACTAGCCTGGTGTTCATAGTACAGGACAGATAATGTCATGATGTCCTGATTTGTGCAAAATTGATGTAGAAAAGCAGTATTTTTTTTGCAAATCATGGCAGAACTGTAGCCAGGAGATAATAAACTACCGAAAGTATAAGTCTTTTTAGGTGGCCATGGGCCCCCCAGGAGCTCAGGGCCCCGGGCTACCACCCGAAACAGACCTATTATAATCTGCTACTGAATATATACTAGCCTTGGCAGGCGGTGTGGTGCTTTCCTGGTATTAGCTGGGTTTGGGGTCAGGCTGTGTAGGGTCCTACCATCTCTTAGCACCAGGTCCTTGGCTCTAACTGTGTTACTAGCAAAGGGCTAAAGCAGCTGTGCAGGTTCCTGGCAATATCTGGATTAAAAAAAACAAAAAAACAAACAAGCCCTGGAACAGGTCTGGTGTGTGAGGATGGCTGCCTCTCCAGTGGAAAGAGGAAGGCTGATCTCTGAAATTGCTTACAGAATTACATTTGTTTTTCTTGTGATTGTATTAAAAGTCACTCCTCATCTCCAGAACGCGTGAAAAGATCTACTTTCCACTCAGATGCACCACATTAACTTGTTGGAGGAGAATTTGTTTGTTTGTCTATTGTATTTATTTGCTGGCTAAGATTGATGCAGTCTTATTAGTGCTATGTGTGGCTCCAGAGAGTGATAAGGTTGAGATGTTCCCTCTTTATTCCAATTACCAGACTTGTCACCAAACTGAATAACTGATATATGATTATGTATCTTGTGTAAATAGAACTCACAAAAGCAACCAACTTCAGAGGCTGCGAGGAGGAAGCTGTGGCGGTGTAATTACTGACAGCCGCGATATCACCATACAGACCGCCATACTGGCCCTGACAGCTAATTCTGCAGGCCCATACATCCACATCCCCTGGGAATTATTCTACTGTATAGACCCCATTATGGGGAGCACTGATACGTAATCTGAAGACAGGTACATCATTCTATAAATTATAATGTACAATAGTATGTAGTATACCATAATATGCATATATTTGTTAGAATAATAATAATAATAATAATAATGTTTCCCCTATCTTCATACTTTTATGATACTTAAGGATACTTTCTTTTTTTTCTTTTTTTATTCATTTGGTGATTACTGTATGGCTATGTTCACACAACATAATATTTCAGTAAAGAACGGATGCTGATTGCAATGAAATCAGCCTCTGTTCCTTACTGCAGGGGCTGCATTGCATTGAAGTCACTAGGCTGATGAAGACCACGCTTAGCCGAAACGTGTCCTGTCTGTAACATTGATGCATACTGCACTTGAATAAATAAGAAAATGTATTTGGTGAGTGCCGGCTCTTCTACCTACCTGCTGCTAGATCTATCCACCACGTGCACCACCCCACCTCCAGAGTGGCATTTTCTCTACCCAGGGGCATAACTAGGCCCCATGTCTGGGCCCCATAGCAAACTTTTGATTGGGCCCCCACCCCCAACTTACCACTAAGCCATCAAGTGTAGTCATAACTGCAAGCACTCATCAAGAGTGCTTGCAGTTAATAGGGGCATTTGCAGAGCCTAGGAGGCCATTTGCTGCCACAAATTATGACAGCTCAAAAGGCCCAGTGTATTGCAGGAGTGGGCCACCAGGCCCCCTGATGTGGTGGGCCCCATAGCAGCCGCTATGGCTGCTACAGTGGTAGTTACGCCCATGTCTCTACCTACATAACACTAAGACCAGCTAATATTGTCTAGGTTCTTTCCTCATGCCGCCACTCTAGATATCGACTCCAGAAAACATCTGAAGCCCTGTAAGCTGTAAGCTGTGGCCTTACACGGATCAGCCTTGGTTCTCTAGAAAATCCCACAGATGATCGATTGGATTGAGATCCAGGGAATTTGGAGGCCGAGTCACCAACTGAACGAGTCGCGTTCCTCAAACCATTCCTGAACTATTTTTGTAGTGTGACCTGAGACATTACCCTGCCAGCGCATACCGCTGCCATAAAGGAGTGTACAGCACCTGGTCTGTATAATGATAGGTAGGTGATACATGTCACAGTAACCTCCACATGATCAGTTTTGGACTGGGGTGTCTGGGGCCCAACAGAGAAAATGATCCTGGGGGGGCCACCAATGAAGAACCAGTGTGACATGACATGTCAGTCAGTGTTTGTGCAGGTTCTAAAGCTGGGGGCCCACCGGAGGATTCTCCGGTCCTCTAGTGGACCAGTCCGACACGGCACATGATGCCCAAGATTTCCCAGAACATTGTCCAAGTGCATCACACTGCCCTGCCAGCTTGTTTTTTTTTCCATAGTGAATCCTGGTGCCATCTCTTTTTATCCCTCTGTTGCCCCCTATTGGTGGGTGCTGACCACTATGAACAGGGAATACTGGGGATGATGTGGTATAGGACAGCCTCAGACCATTCACAATGCAGGGTATATGTGGGTGCGCCAGGTTAGGGTTACCCTTCTAATGTGATTTCACTGGGGGGAACCCACCACACAGACTATTGATGACACCTGGAAGATTCTGCGCTCTTGTCCAAGGATCCACAAACCCTTCTCATGCCTTTTTTTCTTCTCTACTAGCAGAAAGCTCACACACAAGCTCCTGAGTGTCATTTACAAGGAATTAAAATTGATTATTGTCATCAAGCTAGAAATAGGAAAATGGTAGATCTTTAATTATGAAAGGGGGGCTGGAGGGTCCGCTCCAAGTCAACAATCCAGCACTAGAGACAAGCAATGGGAATAATCTGCTTCTCCACTGCCCTAATAGCTTGGTTTTATAATATCATATCTATTTATAGAAGGGTCAGAAACATGGATAGATATATATATATATATATATATATATATATATATATATATATATATATCCTACATATATATAATGACTCCATGGATGTTTTATGAATAAAAAAAAATCCATATATAGATACTGTAAAGATAGATAGATAGATAGATAGATAGGACATAGATAGATAGATAGATAGATAGATAGATAGATAGATAGATAGATAAATAGATAGATAGATAGATAGGAGATAGATAGATAGATAGATAGATAGATAGGAGATAGATAGATAGGAGATAGATAGATAGATAGATAGATAGATAGATAGATAGATAGAACCCTTTAAGGATCCTAGGAAATCTGGCAGCAGATTAAAGAGTTTATTAAAAGTCTCCTCCACTCAAACAGGAGAGAGAGAGAGATCTTATATAGACAAAATAAAATAGATGATAGATGGATGATAGATAGGAGATAGATAGATAGATAGATACATACATACATACATACATACGAGATAGATAGATAGATAGATAGATAGATAGATAGGAGATAGATACATAGCAGATAGATAGATAGATAGATAGATACATACATACATACATACATAGGAGATAGATAGATAGATAGATAGATAGATAGAAGATAGAGATAGATAATAGATAAATAGATAGATAGATAGATAGGAGATAGATAGATACATGATAGATAGATAGATAGATAGATAGATAGATAGATAGATAGATAGATGGATAGATAGATAGATAGATAGATAGACAGAGAGATAGGAGATAGAAAGATAGAAGATGAATAGATAGATAGACAGATAGATAGATAGATAGATAGATAGATAGATAGATAAATAGATAAATAGATAGGAGATAGAAAGATAGAAGATAAATAGATAGGAGATAGATAGATAGATAGATAGATAGATAGATAAATAGATAGATAATAGATAGAAGATAGAGATAGATAATAAATAGATACATTAAGATAGGTAGATAATAATTAGATAGAAGATAGAGATAGATAATAGATAGATAAATAGCTAGATAGATAATAAATAAATAGATAGAAGATAGATAGATGGATAGATAGATAATAGTTAGATAGAAGATAGAGATAGATAATAGATAGATAAATAAATAGATAGAAGATAGATAGATATTAGAGATAGATACTAGATAGAAACATAGATAGGTAAATCAATTCTATCTATCCATTATAAATCTATCATCTTCTCTATAAACAATGTGTGGCCCCCATTATGTGGCAGCAGGCAGCAGAGGGTTAAGATAGGCAGCCATCCTCCCTGTGTGTCCAGACCCTGTCTGCAGCCCCCCAGCCCCTGTCTACAGCCCCCCAGCCCCTGTCTGCAGCCCCTCAGCCCCTGTCTGTAGCCCCCCAGCCCCTGTCTGCAGCCCCTCAGCCCCTGTCTGCAGCCCCTCGGCCCCTGTCTGCAGCCCCTCAGCCCCTGTCTGCAGCGCCCCAGCCCCTGTCTGCAGCCCCTCAGCCCCTGTCTGCAGCGCCCCAGCCCCTGTCTGCATTCCCTCAGCCCCTGTCTGCAGCCCCCCAGCCCCTGTCTGCAGCCCCTCAGCCCCTGTCTGCAGCCCCTCAGCCCCTGTCTGCAGCCCCTGTCTGCAGCCCCTCAGCCCCTGTCTGCAGCCCCCCAGCCCCTGTCTGCAGCCCCTCAGCCCCTTTCTGCAGCCCCTGTCTGCAGCCCCTCAGCCCCTGTCTGCAGCCCCTCAGCCCCTGTCTGCAGCCCCCCAGCCCCTGTCTGCAGCCCCTCAGTCCCTGTCTGCAGCCCCCCAGCCCCTGTCTGCAGCCCCCCAGCCCCTGTCTGCAGCCCCCCAGCCCCTGTCTGCAGCCCCTCAGTCACTGTCTGCAGCCCCCCAGCCCCTGTCTGCAGCCCCTCAGTCCCTGTCTGCAGCCCCCCAGCCCCTGTCTGCAGCCCCCCAGCCCCTGTCTGCAGCCCCTCAGTCCCTGTCTGCAGCCCCCCAGCCCCTGTCTGCAGCCCCCCAGCCCCTGTCTGCAGCCCCTCAGCCCCTTTCTGCAGCCCCTGTCTGCAGCCCCTCAGCCCCTGTCTGCAGCCCCTCAGTCCCTGTCTGCAGCCCCCCAGCCCCTGTCTGCAGCCCCCCAGCCCCTGTCTGCAGCCCCCCAGCCCCTGTCTGCAGCCCCTCAGTCACTGTCTGCAGCCCCCCAGCCCCTGTCTGCAGCCCCTCAGTCCCTGTCTGCAGCCCCCCAGCCCCTGTCTGCAGCCCCCCAGCCCCTGTCTGCAGCCCCTCAGTCCCTGTCTGCAGCCCCCCAGCCCCTGTCTGCAGCCCCCCAGCCCCTGTCTGCAGCCCCTCAGCCCCTTTCTGCAGCCCCTGTCTGCAGCCCCTCAGCCCCTGTCTGCAGCGCCCCAGTCCCTGTCTGCAGCCCCTTAGCCCCTGTCTGCAGCCCCCCAGCCCCTGTCTGCAGCCCCCCAGCCCTGTACATGGCCGGGGGTGGATTTATATCTATTGAAGAACATTTTTTGTACTTAGTTAAAAGGAAACAAAAATAGAAAGGAGAAGGGGCAGGAAGAAAGCTGGCTATCCTCGCACCAGGCCCTTGGCAGATCCTCTTGTACAAAATTCAATCTCTATTTTTATGAGTGGTAAACTGTCTAAATAAATTGTATTAGAGGCCGACCAATATACTCTCTGGTAGTTTCCATTGTTCCAGTTCTACATGTGTGTTACAATCTAAAACCTATTTATGGAGCAAAAATCACTGCATCCGTCATAGAAAATCCGGTTACCTCTGCTATAAAGGGATTTCACTTCAAGACACTTCTAACATTCTGTGCACAAGTCACAGCACAAATTTACTATCTATGTGGATGTGTGTATATGGGAGTGTGTGTGTGTCTATCTCTCTCTCTCTCTCTCTCTCTCTCTCTCTCTATATATATATATATATATATATATATATTTATTTTTTTTTAGTTTTTTTTAAGATCAGTGAAGATAGATGGAATTAATAATTGTGGTGCATGCAGTGCTGCAGTTAGGTCAAAATAGATACATAGAGATAGATAGATAGATAGATAGATAGATAGATAGATAGATAGATAGATAGGAGATGGATAGATAGATAGATAGATAGAAGATAGATAGATAGATAGATAGATAGATAGATAGATAGAAGATAGATAGATAGATAGATAGATAGATAGATAGATAGAAGATAGATAGATAGATAGAAGATAGATAGATAGATAGATAGATAGATAGATAGATAGATAGATAGATAGGGGATAGACAGATAGGGCATAGATAGATAGATAGATAGATAGATAGATAGATAGATAGATAGATAGATAGGAGATGGATAGGAGATAGATTAGAGATAGATAGAGAGATAGATAGACAGATAGATGATAGGAAGGAGATAGATAGATAGATTATAGATAGAGGATAGATAGATAGATAGACAGACAGACAGACAGATAGGTAGATAGATAATAGATAGGAGATAGATACATAGAGAGATAGATAGATAGATAGATAGATAAATAGAATTCATTTACCTCAGTGATCAGTGAAGATGGAATTAATAACTGTAATGCATGCAAATGGCTGCAATTAGATTAAAATAGATAGATAGATAGATAGATAGATAGATAGATAGGAGATAGATAGGAGATAGATAGATAGATAGATAGATAATAGATAGATAGATAGATAGATAGATAGATAGATAGATAGATAGATAGGAGATAGATAGGAGATAGATAGATAGATAGATAGATAGATAGATAGATAATAGATAGATAGATAGATAGATAGATAGATAGATAGATAGATTGGAGATAGATAGGAGATAGATAGATAGATAGATAGGAGATAGATAGATAGATAGATAGATAGATAGATAGATGATAGATAGATAGATAGATAGATAGATAGATAGATAGATAGATAGATAGATGATAGAGATAGATAGATAGATAGATAGATAGATAGATAGATAGATAGAAGATAGGTAGATAGATAGATAGATAGATAGATAGATAGATAGATAGATGATAGATAGATAGATAGATAGAAGATAGGTAGATAGATAGATAGATGATAGAGAGATAGATAGATAGATAGATAGATAGAAGATAGGTAGATATCGATCTATCCTTCCATTTACTATATATATATATATTCTATTCGTCTATCTACCTATTATCTATCTATCTATCTATCTATCTATCTCGTGCCTATCTATCTATCTATCTATCATTTATCTATCTATCTCCTATCTATCTATCTATTTATTTATCTATCTATCATCTATTTATCTATTCGTCTATCTATCTATCTATCTATCTATCTCGTGCCTATCTATCTATCTATCTATCTATCTATCTATTTATTTATCTATCTATCTATCATCTATTTATCTATTCGTCTATCTATCTATCTCCCTCCTATCTATTATCTATCTAGCTAGCTGTGACTATCTATTTATCTATTTATTTATCTATCTATGTAGACAATAATAGATTCATAAATATTAGGTAGATACCGTAGATGATAGATAGATAGATGGATAGATATAATTGATCTATTTATCTGTCTATCTATCTATCATCTATTCATATCTCTCTCTCTCTCTCTCTCTCTCTCTGCAGAGCTACATCTATGTAGAGATTCATAGATACATAACTACAATAGATGGATAGACAGACAGCTCATACCCCCCATGTACAGTTCTCCTGACTAGTGTGCTGCCATAGCTGTAGGCTGTATTGGCTATGAGCCATTATTATGGGTTGTCTCCCATTTCTCCTCTCATTGTCAGCCAGGCTGGTGCTGCTGTAGGGGAGGGGGGGGGCTCTTTCCCCCTGAAAAGAAATGATTTAGTTTGTTTATAGTAGCAGAAAAATCAAGAGCAATAGAAAAGTGATAAAATGAAGCGCTCTATCAATCACTGGACGGAGGGTAACACAGATTGATCCTCCTCTAATAACACCTTATTGTTATTACTGCTGTCATGTGGCCCACATGTAACTATTACTGCAGGATTTATGGCCTGACCCAAGATTCCTGCACCAGCCTGCACTCATCCCTGCTTACTCTATTATTACTACTAATATTATTACCATGTATTCTTATAGTTATTATCACCCTCACTACTATTACATTACTATTCTTACTAGTGGTGCAAATATTGTAAATTATTTCCACTATAGTACAATATTGGCACAATAGTAATTATTATTATTATTATTATTATTATTATTATTATTATTATTATTATTATTATTATTATTATTATTATTATTATATGTATTTATTCATTATTTATTACAATTATTATTTAGGTACGTGTTTGTATTATTTTACAATGTTGTGTTTACATCAATATTATAATTATTATTATTATTTTTATTATTCGTAGTAACATAATTATTATAGTAATATGAGGACACGACTATTAGATCTTGTAGCAGTGATAGTAGTTTTGTGGATAGGACAATTGTTGGTTTAACAATAATAAACATGACTGATATAATAGGAAAAGACATTGCGTTTCCTTAGCCACATCCCTATTCAGATTCTGCATCCAGGTTGAAACCAAAGAATAAAAACTAAAAAAAGACAATAGATAAAAACCAAAGATAAATATACCGGAATATACCGCGATAACCAGGGGAGCATCTCCCATGTACCGGGGAGGAGGAGGAGGGAGCGGGCGGGAGCTGTCTATGGTGCTGAAGCGGCCAGAGCCGGGATCCTTCCATCCAGATCTGCTGCTCCTCCGGAGAATCCTGCAGGATCTTATTTTATTCTGTTTTATTCTATTTATCTATCTATCTATCTATCTATCTATCTATCTATCTATCTATCTATCTATCTATCAATAATCTATCTATCTATCTATTATCTATCTATCTATCTATCTCCTATCTATCTATCTATCTATCAATAATCTATCTATCTATCTATCTATCTATTATCTATCTATCTATCTATCTATCTATCTATCTCCTATCTCCTATCTATCTATCTCCTATCTATCTATCTCCTAATCTATCTATCTATCTATCTATCTATCTATCTATCTATCTATATATCTATCTATCTATCTATCTATCTATCTATCTATCTCCTATCTATCTCCTATCCATCTATTATCTATCTCCTATCTATCTATCTATCTATCTATCTATTATCTATCTATCTATCTATCTATCTATCTATCTCCTATCTATCTATCTCCTATCTATCTATCTATCTATCTATCTATTATCTATCTATCTATCTATCTATCTATCTATCTCCTATCTATCTATCTATCTATCTATCTATCTATCTATCTATCTATCTATCTCCTATCTATCTATCTATCTATCTCCTATCTATCTATCTATCTATCTATCTCCTATCTATTTATCTATCTATCTATCTCCTATCTATCTATCTATCTATCTATCTATCTATCTATCTATCTATCTATCTCCTATCTATCTATCTATTATCTATCTATCTATCTATCTCCTATCTATCTCCTATCTATCTATCTATCTATCTATCTATCTATCTATCTATCTATCTATATCTATTATCTATCTATCTATCTATCTATCTATCTATCTCCTATCTATCTATCTATCTATCTATCTATCTATCTATCTATCTCCTATCTATTTATCTATCTATCTATCTCCTATCTATCTATCTATCTATTATCTATCTATCTATCTATCTATCTATATCTATTATCTATCTATCTATCTATCTATCTCCTATCTATCTATCTATCTATCTATCTATCTATCTATCTATCTATCTCCTATCTATTTATCTATCTATCTCCTATCTATCTATCTATCTATCTATCTATCTATCTATCTATCTATCTATCTCCTATCTATCTATCTATCTATCTCCTATTTATCTATCTATCTATCTATCTCCTATCTATCTACCTATCTATCTATCTATCTATCTATCTATCTATCTATTATCTATCTATCTATCTATCTATCTATCTATCTATCTCCTATCTATCTATCTATCTATCTATCTCCTATCTATCTCAATCATCTATCTATCTATCTCAATCATCTATCTATTATCTATCTATCTATTATCTATCTATCTATCTATCTATCTATCTATCTATCTATCTATCTATCTATCCAACTATCCAACTATTCATTATAGAATATCTATCCACACACACAGTCTATGTCATTTCCATAGTACTATTACTGTCCCTCTCCATAAAATTATTTTACCTGCAGCCCTATGTCACACCACACACCATACATCACACACCACACATCACACACCATCGTCACACAGCACACATCACACAGCACACCATACATCACACATCACACACTACTTATCACACATCACATACCATACATCACACATCACACACCACACATTACACACCATACATCACACACCACACATCACACACCATACATCACACAGCACACATCACATCACACATCACACACCACTCATCACACACCACATACCATACATCACACATCACACACCATACATCACACACCACACATCACACCATACATCACACACCACTCATCACACACCACATACCATACATCACACATCACACACATCACACACCATACATCACACACCACACATCACACCATACATCGCACACCACACATCACACACCACACATCACACACCATACATCACACACCACACATCATACATCACACAGCATACATCACACACCACACATCACACACCACATATCACACACCTGACACAAGTTATCTCAAATATAACAACCCCAGCTCTGCAACGCCGACCACCTCCCCCCGACCACCTCTCCACCTTTCAGACTCTATCATAACAGTCTTACCCCCTTCCATCTATCTTCATCCACTTCTCCCTCTCCTGATCCCTACACCCATATCCCCTCTCTTGGTTTTGGTTTCCACTCTCAGAGCCCCCACCACCCAGCCACTTTGTGTTTCCCTGATGACCCCTGAGTTCATCTCTAGGTGTCTTGGAGTGATCCATAGCCCAGTCCTTGCAAAAAGAAAAAAAAAAGACAAAACACAATTGCAAACATGTGGAGGGGCCGGGGGGGGGGAGAATAGGGGGAGAAAGTGGTCAGATCTGCTCTGTCGCCTCCTTTGTTCATCTCTTGTCCAAAAAGACAAGGGGAAGAGCCCCCTGCATCTGCCACCCCAGTGTCCCCATCCCCTCCTCTCTCTCCTCTCTCTCCTCTCTATCTCCTCTATCCCTCTGCTCTTTATACTTATGGGCTAAATGAATATTCCTAATTGCATCAATGTAGGATTAAAAATCAATGTTAATGATAGGGGAGAGTGGTAAGTGTGTGGCTGCTGCTCCAGGGCTCCTAGAAGGGAGAGACAAGAAACCAGCAGCAGAGATGACTGGGATGACTGGGAGAGGGCACTGGGCTCTGCCTCACACACAATGGAAACGGATTGTTTGCAGAACTGCTACAGAATTTTGCACTTAATTTCCTCACTTATCATTTACAATAAGAAGCTCTGGCTCTGACAGCCAAGTCTAAACAGTAGTAAATTAGTACAAATTTAGACTGATTTTACTCTAATAATCGTAATAAAAGCTTATAGATTTGGCACTAATTACATAAATGCCTAATGATCTTGAAAATGACTCTGGTTAGAAATATATTGCTAATCTAAACTTTGTTGTTGGCTGGGATTGAAGAATCAGAGCATTAGGGATGCTTGGCTTCCCCTGCTCACAGCTCGCCACATTGGGCTCCTGCACAGTCACATGCAAAGAAAGAAGATTTCACTCTATTTACTGCCTGAGATGGACTGTGTGGATGGAGGAGGATGAGGCACAAGGTGGATGGAGGAGGATGAGGCACATAGTTGATGGAGGAGGATGAGGCACAAGGTGTATGGAAGAGGATGAGGCACATAGTGGATGGAGGAGGATGAGGCACAAGGTGGATGGAGGAGGATGAGGCACAAGGTGGATGAAGGAGGATGAGGCACTAGGTGGATGGAGGAGGATGAGGCACTAGGTGGATGGAGGAGGATGAGGCACAAGGTGGATGGAGGAGGATGAGGCACAAGGTGGATGAAGGAGGATGAGGCACAAGGTGGATGGAGGAGGATGAGGCACAAGGTGGATGGAGGAGGATGAGGCACAAGGTGGATAGAGGAGCTGAGGGCTCACAGCTACTAACCAGCAGCCCAGGGAGACTCACTGCATGAATGAGAAGAACTACAACTATGTCGTGATATTATACAGGGGCTATCGCGATCAATGTTTGAATATTAGGGGGGGGAGGGGTATAGAAGGTAGTATTATACATGCAGTTATATGGGGGAAATGATGATGATGATGATGATGGTAGACGCTGACACTGAACTATATAGATTCTACACCAGATTCAGTTCCAATGACCCTGCGCCTTATTATTGCGACAATATATATAATATAGAATATGTTAGTAGACATATACACAGGTCACAGAGCGACACGGAACCTTCTATATTGTCATCATAATCGTTATCACTATGTTCAAAATGGCTACATCTATCTATTATCTAACTATCTATCATATATTTATCTATTATCCCACTATCTATCATCTATATAATATCTATCATCTAACTATCATATCTATCTATCTATCTATCTATCTATCTATCTATCTATCTATCTATCTCCTATCTATCTATCTATCTATCTATCTCCTATCTATCTATCTCCTATCTATCTATTTATCTATCTATCTATCTCCTATCTATTATCTATCTATCTATCTATCTATCTATCTATCTATCTCCTATCTATCTATCTATCTATCTATCTCCTATCACCTATCTATTATCTAACTATCTATCATATATTTATCTATTATCCCACTATCTATCTATCTATCTATCTATCTATCTATCTATCTATCTATCATCTAACTATCATATCTATCTATCTATCTCCTATCTATCTATCTATCTATCTATCTATCTCCTATCTATCTATCTATCTATCTCCTATCTATTATCTATCTATCTATCATCTATCTATCTATCTATCTCCTATCTATTATCTATCTCCTATCTATCTATCTCCTATCTATCTATCTATCTATCTATCTATCTATCTATCTATCTATCGCCTATCTATCTATCTATCTATCGCCTATCTATCTATCTATCTATCTATCTATCTATCTCCTATCTCCTATCTATTATCTAACTATCTATCATATGTTTATCTATTATCCCACTATCTATCATCTATATAATATCTATCATCTAACTATCATATCTATCTATCTATCTATCTCCTATCTATTATCTATCTATCTATCATCTATCTATCTATCTATCTATCTATTATCTCTATCTATCTATCTATTATCTATCTATCTATCTATCTATCTATCTCCTATCTCCTATCTATTATCTATCTATCTATCTATCTATCTATCTATCTATCTATCTATCTATCTCCTATCTCCTATCTATTATCTATCTATCTATCTATCTATCTATCTATCTATCTATCTATCTATCTCCTATCTATTATCTATTTATCTATCTATCTCCTATCTATCTCTCTATCTATCTATCTACTATCTATCTATCTATTTATCTATCTATCTATCTATCTATCTATCTATCTCCTATCTCCTATCTATTATCTAACTATCTATCATATATTTATCTATTATCCCACTATCTATCATCTATATAATATCTATCATCTAACTATCATATCTATCTATCTATCTATCTATCTATCTATCTATCTCCTATCTATCTATCTATCATCTATCTATCAATTATCTATCATCTTTGTATGCATGTATCTCTTATATATAGTCTATTTATTTTTTTATCTATCTCAAATATATGTATCTACATACCTACTTATGTCATATCTACTTATATATCTCATATGTATTCTACCTATCTATATATCTTAAATCGATCTAGCTGCCCATACATTTGAATACCTCATATCTATCTATCTATCTATCTATCTATCTATCTATCTATCTATCTATCTCCTATCTATCTATCTATCTATCTATCTGTCTTTCTCCTATCTATCTCCTATCTATCTATCTACCTATCTATTATCTATCTCCTATCTATCTATCTACTATCTATCTATCTATCTTCTATCTATCTATCTATCTATCTATCTCCTATCTATCTATCTATCTATCTATCTATCTATCTATCTCATATCTATCTATCTATCTATCTATCTATCTATCTATCTATCTCCTATCTATCTATCTATCTATCTATCTATCTATCTTTCTCCTATCTATCTCCTATCTATCTATCTACCTATCTATTATCTATCTATCTATCTATCTTCTATCTATCTATCTATCTATCTATCTATCTATCTATCTATCTATCTCCTATCTATCTATCTATCTATCTCATATCTATCTATCTATCTATCTATCTATCTATCTATCTATCTCATATCTATCTATCTATCTATCTATCTATCTATCTATCTATTATCTATCTCCCATCTATCTATCTATCCTTTATCTATCTATCTATCTATCTATCTATCTATCTACCTATCACACCATCCATCCAGGTTACTCTATTAAATACAATCGTCTGTATCAATAACCATTGTGCACCCGACACTATTTGTATCAGCTAAGGCTGGGTTTACATATATCAGTTGGCATCAGTTGCGTTTTTTGCCTAAAAACTGACCACAACTGATGTCACAACTGATGCCAAAAATGCATCAGTTGTCATCAGTTTTTCTATCCGTCTTTTCATTAAAAACCATCAGTTGCCATCAGTTTCCATCAGTTGTCATCAGTTGTCACAAGTTGCGCTCATCAGTTGACATTTTTTTCCCCAGTATGTTTTCCTGTCATTTTCAATGGGATTTGCGGGGGAGCGCACGGGGGCTATATACTAATTGGGGGAGCTCACAGGGGGGCTATATACTACAAGGGGAGAGCACACAGGGGGGCTATATGGGAGGGGGAGAGCGCACAGGGGGGCTATATGGGAGGGGGAGAGCGCACAGGGGGGCTATATGGGAGGGGGAGAGCGCACATGGGGGGCTATATACTATTGGGGGAGAGCGCACAGCAATGCTGTATACTAATTGGGGGAGAGCACACAGGGAAGCTAAATATTACTGGGGGGGCAACAGGGGGGCTATATACTACTGGAGGAGAAACAGGGGGGGTGATATACTACTGGGGGACCAAGGGGGGACTATAGGGGAGGGGGAGAGCACACAGGGGGAGAGATATGTTTATTTTGTGTACTATTTGACTGAACGCCGGATGCCAAGCCGAACGACATGCGTCCTGCCCGGCGAGGCATCCGGCGCTCTATTCGATTGTATTGGTGCGGCGCCGCATCACCGGAGCGGCGGTCCGCCAGGACGCTGCAAGATGCGTCCTAACGCACCGACGGTCCGGCGATGCGGCGGCCACTAGTTCACGCCGCACATTTTGAACGATCCCATTGAAAACAATGGGATCAGTTCAAAGATGCGTTTCCCTCCGGCGCTTTTCTCCTGCGCCGGATGGAAACGCCGCCGCACCGCCGGACATATGTAAACCCGGCCTAAATGATCCGCTAAATTTCCCTTATCCGTCCCGACTTAACCCTTTGACGCCACTTAATTGCTGTTAATAACTAACGGACAATTTTAATTGATATTAATTACATTGAATTCCAAATAAATTTTGGTAGAAAGCATAATAATAATAATAATAATAATAATAATAATAATAATAATAATAATAATAATAATACATGCTATAACATTATAACAATCCATCCTATAATACTATAATAAATACATCTTATGATATTATAATAATCCATCCTTCACAAATAACCATCACTATAACAAAGAGGAAGGAAACTCAGCCAAGAATATTTATAGACTGGTTGTCATTTCTAGTAGTAACCATCCTCATCATCATCATCTTCCCCCTGATTTTCATTGCCTTCATTTGATCCCGTTAAGGAGCTGATTCTTAGGTAGGCTTCCTTTAGATATAAAGCAGATTTAGCCTATTATATATGACAGTGTGTATTGGCATGGGTGCCAGGTCCAGAGAAGAGGGCAGTGTATAGTAAGGGGGGCTGGTAGCCGATGGGGCAGTGTGGGTCTGGCAGCTGTTGGGGCAATGTATAGTAAGGGGGTCTGGTAGCTGTTGGGGCTGTGTATAGTAAGGGGTCTAGTAGCTGTTGGGGCAATGTATAGTAAGGGGGTCTGGTAGCTGTTGGGGCAGTGTATAGTAAGGGGGTCTGGCAGCTGTTGGGGCAGTGTATAGTAAGGGGTCTAGTAGCTGTTGGGGCAGTGTATAGTAAGGGGGTCTGGCAGCTGTTGGGGCAGTGTATAGTAAGTATAGTCAGGGGGTCTGGCAGCTGTTGGGGCAGTGTATAGTAAGTATAGTCAGGGGGTCTGGCAGCTGATGGGGCAGTGTATAGTAAGTATAGTAAGGGGTCTGGTAGCTGTTGGGGCAGTGTATAGTAAGGGGTCTGGTGGCTGTTGGGGCAGTGTATAGTAAGGGGTCTAGTAGCTGTTGGGGCAGTGTATAGTA